>NW_027195922.1:0-92500 GCF_038502225.1 Cherax quadricarinatus | reverse complement strand
GGAGATGAGATATGTAATTGTATAGTTCCAGCCTTGGGAGCAGCTGGCTCCCAATTACTCGTAAGGTGGAATAATGACTCTTTGGACTCTCAGTAATTTATAAAAATAAAATTATGATAGATACAGCATAATTCATAAGAGTAAAAAGGTCTTATATTTATATCTCTCCAGTTATTGTGTGTGCTTGCCTGATAAAGGGATTTATTAAGTAAAAGTTCACAGGTATAAGTAAAGTAAGCAAGCAAGCAATCAAGTAGGTAAGTGAGCACGCAAGTAAGCAAGTAAGCAAAGAAGGAAGTAGGTAAGTAAGCAAGCTGACAAGTAAACAAACAAGAAAGCAAGTAAATTATTTAGGTTATTCATATAAGTTTAAACTTTAATAATTGTGTTCCATAAAAACACTTGTGTAAACGTTTACACAGAGGTTCCAACAAATGTATATACACTAAGTGTTTACACAGAGGTTCCAACAAGTGTACATATACTGTTTACACAGAGGTTCCAACAAATGTATATACACCAAGTGTTTACACAGAGGTTCCAACAAGTGTATATACACCAAGTGTTTATGCAGAGGTTCCAACAAGTGTATATACACTAAGTGTTTACACATAGGTTCCAACAAGTGTATATACACCAAGTGTTTACACAGACGTTCCAGCAAGTGTATATACACCAAGTGTTTACACAGAGGTTCCAACAAAATTGTGGTAGTCTACAAGCCTCCGGATGCAACATCCCAGCAATTCAAGGAACAGCTGTTAAAAATTGACCACTGTCTGGAAAATCTTCCAGCTCCTGGACCCAACATCTTGCTCCTGGGGGACTTCAACTTAAGGCACCTAAAATGGAGGAATATAGCAAATAATATTGTTGCAGTAATAACACCAGGAGGCAGCTCTGATGAAAACTCACACTCACACGAGCTTATAAATCTCTGCACAAAATTCAATTTAAACCAGCAAATAATAGAGCCTACTAGATTGGAGAATACACTAGACCTCATCGTCACTAACAATGATGATCTGATAAGAAATGTCACCACATCAAAATATACTCAGATCACAACATAATTGAGGTTCAGACATGTATGCTCGGAGCCCCAGACCGACATAATGAGACTAGTCACGAGGGAGCATTCACCAAATTCAACTTCAATAACAAAAACATAAAATGGGACCAAGTAAACCAAGTCCTAACCGATATAAGCTGGGAAGATATACTAAGCAACACAGACCCCAACTTATGCCTAGAACAGATTAACTTGGTGGCACTCGATGTATGCACAAGGCTTATTCCTCTAAGAAAAAGGAGGAGTAGATGTAAAATAGAAAGAGACGGGCGCTCCCTTTACAGGCGACGGAAAAGAATAACAGAGCGGCTAAAAGAGGTCAATATATCTGAAATGCGTAGGGAGACACTGGTCAGAGAAATAGCAAGCATCGAACTCAAGCTAAAGGAATCTTATAGGAGTCAGGATCGCGGGAAGAACTAAAAGCCATAAATGAAATCGAAAGAAACCCAAAGTATTTCTTCTCCTATGCCAAATCAAAGTCGAGAACAACGTCCAGTATTGGGCCCCTACTTAAACAAGATGGGTCCTACACAGATGACAGCAAGGAAATGAGTGAGCTACTCAAGTCCCAATATGACTCAGTTTTTAGCAAGTCGCTAACCAGACTGAGAGTCGAAGATCAAAATGAAATTTGTATGAGAGAGCCACAAAATTTGGTTAACACAAGCCTATCCGATGTTATCCTGACGCCAAATGACTTCTAACAGGCGATAAATGACATGCCCATGCACTCTGCCCCAGGGCCAGACTCATGGAACTCCGTGTTCATCAAGAACTGCAAGAAGCCCCTATCACGAGCCTTTTCCATCCTATGGAGAGGGAGCATGGACACGGGGGTCGTCCCACAGCTACTAAAAACAACAGACATAGCCCCACTCCACAAAGGGGGCAGTAAAGCAACAGCAAAGAACTACAGACCGATAGCACTAACATCCCATATCATAAAAATCTTTGAAAGGGTCCTAAGAAGCAAGATCACCACCCATCTAGAAACCCATCAGTTACACAACCCAGGGCAACATGGGTTTAGAACAGGTCGCTCCTGTCTATCTCAACTATTGGATCACTACGACAAGGTCCTAAATACACTAGAAGATAAAAAGAATGCAGATGTAATATATACAGACTTTGCAAAAGCCTTCGACAAGTGTGACCATGGCGTAATAGCGCACAAAATGCGTGCTAAAGGAATAACAGGAAAAGTCGGTCGATGGATCTGTAATTTCCTCACTAACAGAACACAGAGAGTAGTCGTCAACAGAGTAAAGTCCGAGGCAGCTACGGTGAAAAGCTCTGTTCTACAAGGCACAGTACTCGCTCCCATCTTGTTCCTCATCCTCATATCCGACATAGACAAGGATGTCAGCCACAGCACCATGTTTTCCTTTGCAGATGACACCCGAATCTGCATGACAATGTCTTCCATTGCAGACACTGCAAGGCTCCAGGCGGACATCAACCGAATCTTTCAGTGGGCTGCAGAAAACAATATGAAGTTCAATGATGAGAAATTTCAATTACTCAGATATGGTAAACACGAGGAAATTAAATCTTCATCAGAGTACAAAACAAATTCTGGCCACAAAATAGAGCGAAACACCAACGTCAAAGACCTGGGAGTGATCATGTCGGAGGATCTCACCTTCAAGGACAATAACATTGTATCAATCGCATCTGCTAGAAAAATGACAGGATGGATAATGAGAACCTTCAAAACTAGGGAGGCCAAGCCCATGATGACACTCTTCAGGTCACTTGTTCAATAGATAGAATATTGCTGCACACTAACAGCGCCTTTCAAGGCAGGTGAAATTGCTGACCTAGAAAATGTACAGAGAACCTTCACGGCGCGCATAACGGAGATAAAACACCTCAATTACTGGGAGCGCTTGAGGTTCCTAAAACTGTATTCCCTGGAATGCAGGCGGGAGAGATACATGATTATATACACCTGGAAAATCCTAGAGGGACTAGTACCGAACTTGCACACGAAAATCACTCACTACGAAAGCGAAAGACTTGGCAGACGATGCAACATCCCCCCAATAAAAAGCAGGGGTGTCACTAGCACGTTAAGAGACCATACAATAAGTGTCAGGGGCCCGAGACTGTTCAACTGCCTCCCAGCATACATAAGGGGGATTACCAACAGACCCCTGGCAGTCTTCAAGCTGGTACTGGACAAGCACCTAAAATCGGTTCCTGACCAGCCGGGCTGTGGCTCGTACGTTGGTTTGCGTGCAGCCAGCAGCAACAGCCTGGTTGATCAGGTTCTGATCCACCAGGAGGCCTGGTCACAGACCGGGCCGCGGGGGCGTTGACCCCCGGAACTCTCTCCAGGTAAACTCCAGGTAAGTGTTTACTCAGAGGTTCCAACATGTGTATATACACCAAGTGTATACATAGAGGTTCCAACAAGTGTATATACACCATGTATTTACACAGAGGTTCCAACGAGTGTATATACACTAAGTGTTTACACAGAGGTTCCAACAAGTGTATATACACCAAGTGTTTACACAGAGGTTCCAACAAATGTATATACACTAAGTGTTTACACAGAGGTTCCAACAAGTGTATATACACCATGTATTTACACAGAGGTTCCAACAAATGTATATACACTAAGTGTTTACACAGAGGTTCCAACAAGTGTATATACACTATGTATTTACACAGAGGTTCCAACAAATGTATATACACTAAGTGTTTACACAGAGGTTCCAACAAGTGTATATACACCATGTATTTACACAGAGGTTCCAACAAGTGTATATACACCATGTATTTACACAGAGGTTCCAACAAGTGTATATACACCATGTATTTACACAGAGATTCCAACAAGTGTATATACACTAAGTGCTTACACTGAGGTTTCAACAAGTGTATATACACCATGTATTTACACAGAGGTTCCAACAAGTGTATATACACCATGTATTTACACAGAGGTTCCAACAAGTGTATATACACCATGTATTTACACAGAGGTTCCAACAAGTGTATATATACTAAGTGTTTACACAGAGGTTCCAACAAGTGTATATACACCAAGTGTTTACACAGAGGTTCCAACAAGTGTATATATACTAAGTGTTTACACAGAGGTTCCAACAAGTGTATATACACCAAGTGTTTACACAGAGGTTCCAACAAGTGTATATATACTAAGTGTTTACACAGAGGTTCCAACAAGTGTATATACACTAAGTGTTTACACAGAGGTTCTAACAAGTGTATATACACCATGTATTTACACAGAGGTTCCAACAAGTGTATATACACTAAGTGTTTACACAGAGGTTCTAACAAGTGTATATACACCATGTATTTACACAGAGGTTCCAACAAGTGTATATACACTAAGTGTTTACACAGAGGTTCTAACAAGTGTATATACACCATGTATTTACACAGAGGTTCCAACAAGTGTATATACACTAAGTGTTTACACAGAGGTTCCAACAAGTGTATATACACCATGTATTTACACAGAGGTTCCAACAAGTGTATATACACCATGTATTTACACAGAGGTTCCAACAAGTGTATATACACTAAGTGTTTACACAGAGGTTCCAACAAGTGTATATACACTAAGTGTTTACACAGAGGTTCTAACAAGTGTATATGCACCATGTATTTACACAGAGGTTCCAACAAGTGTATATGCACCATGTATTTACACAGAGGTTCTAACAAGTGTATATGCACCATGTATTTACACAGAGGTTCCAACAAGTGTATATACACCATGTATTTACACAGAGGTTCTAACAAGTGTATATACACTAAGTGTTTACACAGAGGTTCCAACAAGTGTATATACACCAAGTGTGTACACAGAGGTTCCAACAAGTGTATATACACCAAGTGTTTACACAGAGGTTCCAACAAGTGTATATACACTAAGTGTTTACACAGAGGTTCCAACAAGTGTATATACACCAAGTGTGTACACAGAGGTTCCAACAAGTGTATATACACCATGTATTTACACAGAGGTTCCAACAAGTGTATATACACCATGTATTTACACAGAGGTTCCAACAAGTGTATATACACTAAGTGTTTACACAGAGGTTCCAACAAGTGTATATATACTAAGTGTTTACACAGAGGTTCCAACAAGTGTATATACACCATGTATTTACACAGAGGTTCCAACAAGTGTATATACACTAAGTGTTTACACAGAGGTTCCAACAAGTGTATATATACTAAGTGTTTACACAGAGGTTCCAACAAGTGTATATACACCATGTATTTACACAGAGGTTCCAACAAGTGTATATACACCAAGTGTTTACACAGAGGTTCCAACAAGTGTATATATACTAAGTGTTTACACAGAGGTTCCAACGAGTGTATATACACCATGTATTTACACAGAGGTTCCAACAAGTGTATATACACTAAGTGTTTACACAGAGGTTCCAACAAGTGTATATACACCAAGTGTTTACACAGAGGTTCCAACAAGTGTATATACACTAAGTGTTTACACAGAGGTTCCAACGAGTGTATATACACCATGTATTTACACAGAGGTTCCAACAAGTGTATATACACTAAGTGTTTACACAGAGGTTCCAACAAGTGTATATACACCAAGTGTTTACACAGAGGTTCCAACAAGTGTATATACACCAAGTGTTTACACAGAGGTTCCAACAAGTGTATATATACTAAGTGTTTACACAGAGGTTCCAACAAGTGTATATACACTAAGTGTTTACACAGAGGTTCCAACAAGTGTATATACACCATGTATTTACACAGAGGTTCCAACAAGTGTATATACACTAAGTGTTTACACAGAGGTTCCAACAAGTGTATATACACCAAGTGTTTACACAGAGGTTCCAACAAGTGTATATACACCAAGTGTTTACACAGAGGTTCCAACAAGTGTATATATACTAAGTGTTTACACAGAGGTTCCAACAAGTGTATATACACTAAGTGTTTAAACCCTCTTCTAGGAATTAGAAATATTCTTGACTGATGGTACACAAGTTACATACTTAAGGACCCTCGTGTAACTGGTAGCCTTTAATTTCCTTTTCCTGGATTTTTGAGTAAGTATATCTGGCTTCTACAATGAACATGTTGTAAGAGTCATTATGTGAGTTCAGAGCCTTACCAGGAGTTTACCTGGAGAGGGTTTCAGGGATCAACGCCCCCGCGGCCCGATCTGAGACCAGGCCTCATGGTGGATCAGGGTCTGATCAACCAGGCTGTTATTACTGGCCGCACGCAAGCTGACGTAAGAACCACAGCACGGTTGGTCAGGTACTGACTTTAGGTGCCTGTCCTGAGCCTTCAGTGATGACGCAGAATAAGTAATAAAGCGTCAGGCTCAATGTCGTAGGATAACTTTAGCGTCATTAGGATGGCAAACAATTCAGTTTTCAGTGAAGATGCCCAGTTGTTAATTCTTATACCTAACTCAACGTAGTTGTTATCGTTCTTAACAAGGGAGGTGGCAATAAGCGGAGCTGCAGCCCTGCCACTATACTCCTGCTTTAATCTCTCACTCTATATAACGTCATAAATTACTCCAGAAATCCTGCAGAAATAGAAAAATAAAATATACTGTTTGCTTTATGGGGTTTTCTACATCTAACTGCAATACTCAATGATTAATTTTTACATTTTACAGACAGTTGACACTGGGAACACGACGCTGCTGTAGTCGAATTAATAACTCGGAAATGACTTCACTGGAGTGATGCAGTACCACTTACAAATAGCTTCACTGGAAGGATGCAGTACCACTTATAAATGACTTCACTGGAGAGATGCAGTATCCCTTATAAATGACTTCACTGGAGGGATGCAGTACCACTTATAAATGACTTCACTGGAGTGATGCAGTATCCCTTATAAATGACTTCACTGGAGGGATGCAGTACCACTTATAAATGACTTCACTGGAGGGATGCAGTACCACTTATAAATGACTTCACTGGAGGGATGCAGTACCACTTATAAATGACTTCACTGGAGGGATGCAGTACCACTTATAAATGACTTCACTGGAGGGATGCAGTACCACTTATAAATGACTTCACTGGAGGGATGCAGTACCACTTATAAATGACTTCACTGGAGGGATGCAGTACCATTTAAAAATGATTTCACTGGAGTGATGCAGTATCCCTTATAAATGACTTCACTGGAGGGATGCAGTATCCCTTATAAATGACTTCACTGGAGAGATGCAGTATCCCTTATAAATGACTTCACTGGAGGGATGCAGTACCACTTATAAATGACTTCACTGGAGGGATGCAGTACCACTTATAAATGACTTCACTGGAGGGATGCAGTACCACTTATAAATGACTTCACTGGAGGGATGCAGTACCACTTATAAATGACTTCACTGGAGGGATGCAGTACCACTTATAAATGACTTCACTGGAGGGATGCAGTACCACTTATAAATGACTTCACTGGAGGGATGCAGTACCATTTATAAAAAGCATGCATGGAACACCACAAATAGCATGCATAGAACACCACAAATAACATGCATAGAACACCACAAATAGCATGCATGGAACACCACAAATAGCATGCATGGAACACCACAAATAGCATGCATAGAACACCACAAATAGCATGCATAGAACACCACAAATAGCATGCATAGAACACCACAAATAGCATGCATAGAACACCACAAATAGCATCCATGGAACACCACAAATAGCATGCATAGAACACCACAAATAACATGCATAGAACACCACAAATAGCATGCATGGAACACCACAAATAGCATGCATGGAACACCACAAATAGCATGCATAGAACACCACAAATAACATGCATAGAACACCACAAATAGCATGCATGGAACACCACAAATAGCATGCATAGAACACCACAAATAACATGCATAGAACACCACAAATAACATGCATAGAACACCACAAATAACATGCATAGAACACCACAAATAGCATGCATGGAACACCACAAATAACATGCATAGAACACCACAAATAGCATGCACAGAACACCACAAATAACATGCATAGAACACCACAAATAGCATGCATAGAACACCACAAATAGCATGCATAGAACACCACAAATAACATGCATAGAACACCACAAATAGCATGCATGGAACACCACAAATAGCATGCATAGAACACAAATAGCATGCATAGAACACCACAAATAGCATGCATAGAACACCACAAATAGCATGCATAGAACACCACAAATAACATGCATAGAACACCACAAATAGCATGCATAGAACACCACAAATAGCATGCATAGAACACCACAAATAGCATGCATAGAACACCACAAATAACATGCATAGAACACCACAAATAGCATGCATAGAACACCACAAATAGCATGCATAGAACACCACAAATAACATGCATAGAACACCACAAATAGCATGCATAGAACACCACAAATAACATGCATAGAACACCACAAATAGCATGCATAGAACACCACAAATAGCATGCATAGAACACCACAAATAGCATGCATAGAACACCACAAATACCATGCATAGAACACCACAAATAGCATGCATAGAACACAAATAGCATGCATAGAACACCACAAATAGCATGCATAGAACACCACAAATAACATGCATAGAACACCACAAATAGCATGCATGGAACACCACAAATAACATGCATAGAACACCACAAATAGCATGCATGGAACACCACAAATAACATGCATAGAACACCACAAATAGCATGCATGGAACACCACAAATAACATGCATAGAACACCACAAATAGCATGCATGGAACACCACAAATAACATGCATAGAACACCACAAATAGCATGCATAGAACACCACAAATAACATGCATAGAACAACACAAATAGCATGCATAGAACACCACAAATAGCATGCACAGAACACCACAAATAACATGCATAGAACACCACAAATAGCATGCATGGAACACCACAAATAACATGCATAGAACACCACAAATAGCATGCATGGAACACCACAAATAACATGCATAGAACACCACAAATAGCATGCATAGAACACCACAAATAACATGCATAGAACACCACAAATAGCATGCATAGAACACCACAAATAGCATGCATAGAACACCACAAATAGCATGCATAGAACACCACAAATACCATGCATAGAACACCACAAATAGCATGCATAGAACACAAATAGCATGCATAGAACACCACAAATAGCATGCATAGAACACCACAAATAATATGCATAGAACACCACAAATAGCATGCATAGAACACCACAAATAACATGCATAGAACACCACAAATAGCATGCATAGAACACCACAAATAGCATGCATAGAACACCACAAATAGCATGCATAGAACACCACAAATACCATGCATAGAACACCACAAATAGCATGCATAGAACACAAATAGCATGCATAGAACACCACAAATAGCATGCATAGAACACCACAAATAACATGCATAGAACACCACAAATAGCATGCATAGAACACCACAAATAGCATGCATAGAACACCACAAATAACATGCATAGAACACCACAAATAGCATGCATAGAACACCACAAATAGCATGCATAGAACACCACAAATAGCATGCATAGAACACCACAAATAACATGCATAGAACAACACAAATAGCATGCATAGAACACCACAAATAGCATGCATAGAACACCACAAATAGCATCCATGGAACACCACAAATAGCATGCATAGAACACCACAAATAACATGCATAGAACACCACAAATAGCATGCATGGAACACCACAAATAGCATGCATGGAACACCACAAATAGCATGCATAGAACACCACAAATAACATGCATAGAACACCACAAATAGCATGCATGGAACACCACAAATAGCATGCATAGAACACCACAAATAACATGCATAGAACACCACAAATAACATGCATAGAACACCACAAATAACATGCATAGAACACCACAAATAGCATGCATGGAACACCACAAATAACATGCATAGAACACCACAAATAGCATGCACAGAACACCACAAATAACATGCATAGAACACCACAAATAGCATGCATAGAACACCACAAATAGCATGCATAGAACACCACAAATAACATGCATAGAACACCACAAATAGCATGCATGGAACACCACAAATAGCATGCATAGAACACAAATAGCATGCATAGAACACCACAAATAGCATGCATAGAACACCACAAATAGCATGCATAGAACACCACAAATAACATGCATAGAACACCACAAATAGCATGCATAGAACACCACAAATAGCATGCATAGAACACCACAAATAGCATGCATAGAACACCACAAATAACATGCATAGAACACCACAAATAGCATGCATAGAACACCACAAATAGCATGCATAGAACACCACAAATAACATGCATAGAACACCACAAATAGCATGCATAGAACACCACAAATAACATGCATAGAACACCACAAATAGCATGCATAGAACACCACAAATAGCATGCATAGAACACCACAAATAGCATGCATAGAACACCACAAATACCATGCATAGAACACCACAAATAGCATGCATAGAACACAAATAGCATGCATAGAACACCACAAATAGCATGCATAGAACACCACAAATAACATGCATAGAACACCACAAATAGCATGCATGGAACACCACAAATAACATGCATAGAACACCACAAATAGCATGCATGGAACACCACAAATAACATGCATAGAACACCACAAATAGCATGCATGGAACACCACAAATAACATGCATAGAACACCACAAATAGCATGCATGGAACACCACAAATAACATGCATAGAACACCACAAATAGCATGCATAGAACACCACAAATAACATGCATAGAACAACACAAATAGCATGCATAGAACACCACAAATAGCATGCACAGAACACCACAAATAACATGCATAGAACACCACAAATAGCATGCATGGAACACCACAAATAACATGCATAGAACACCACAAATAGCATGCATGGAACACCACAAATAACATGCATAGAACACCACAAATAGCATGCATAGAACACCACAAATAACATGCATAGAACACCACAAATAGCATGCATAGAACACCACAAATAGCATGCATAGAACACCACAAATAACATGCATAGAACACCACAAATAGCATGCATAGAACACAACAAATAACATGCATAGAACACCACAAATAGCATGCATAGAACACCACAAATAGCATGCATAGAACACCACAAATAGCATGCATAGAACACCACAAATACCATGCATAGAACACCACAAATAGCATGCATAGAACACAAATAGCATGCATAGAACACCACAAATAGCATGCATAGAACACCACAAATAACATGCATAGAACACCACAAATAGCATGCATGGAACACCACAAATAACATGCATAGAACACCACAAATAGCATGCATGGAACACCACAAATAACATGCATAGAACACAAATAGCATGCATGGAACACCACAAATAACATGCATAGAACACCACAAATAGCATGCATGGAACACCACAAATAACATGCATAGAACACCACAAATAGCATGCATAGAACACCACAAATAACATGCATAGAACAACACAAATAGCATGCATAGAACACCACAAATAGCATGCATAGAACACCACAAATAACATGCATAGAACACCACAAATAGCATGCATGGAACACCACAAATAACATGCATAGAACACCACAAATAGCATGCATGGAACACCACAAATAACATGCATAGAACACCACAAATAGCATGCATAGAACACCACAAATAACATGCATAGAACAACACAAATAGCATGCATAGAACACCACAAATAGCATGCATAGAACACCACAAATAACATGCATAGAACACCACAAATAGCATGCATAGAACACCACAAATAACATGCATAGAACAACACAAATAGCATGCATAGAACACCACAAATAGCATGCATAGAACAACACAAATAGCATGCATAGAACACCACAAATAGCATGCATAGAACACCACAAATAACATGCATAGAACACCACAAATAGCATGCATAGAACACCACAAATAACATGCATAGAACAACACAAATAGCATGCATAGAACACCACAAATAGCATGCATAGAACAACACAAATAGCATGCATAGAACACCACAAATAGCATGCATAGAACACCACAAATAGCATGCATAGAACAACACAAATAGCATGCATAGAACACCACAAATAGCATGCATAGAACACCACAAATAACATGCATAGAACAACACAAATAGCATGCATAGAACACCACAAATAGCATGCATAGAACACCACAAATAGCATGCATAGAACACCACAAATAACATGCATAGAACACCACAAATAACATGCATAGAACACCACAAATAGCATGCATAGAACACCACAAATAGCATGCATAGAACACCACAAATAACATGCATAGAACACCACAAATAGCATGCATAGAACAACACAAATAGCATGCATAGAACAACAGAAAGACCATGCATGGAACACCACTTATAAAGACCATGCCTGAAACACCACTTATAAAGACCATGCATGGAACACCAATTATGAAGACCATGACTGAAACGCCACTTATAAAAACCATGCATGAAACACTACTTATAAAGACCATGCATGGAACACCACTTATAAAGACCATGCATGGAACACCAATTATAAAGACCATGCCTGAAACACCACTTATAAAGACCATGCATGAAACAACACTTATAAAGACCATGCATGGAACACCACTTATAAAGACCATGCGTGGAACACCAATTATAAAGACCTTGCCTGAAACACCACTTATAAAGACCATGCATGGAACACCAATTATAAAGACCATGCCTGAAGCACCACTTATAAAGACCATGCATAGAACACCAATTATGAAGATCATGCATGTGTGAGGGAAAAGTTCAATAGATAGGAGTAGAGAGGGAGTATATAGTAACAATAGTTTCATTGCCGGCTACTTGTTAAGGTAGGGTAAGTCAAGCTCCCGCTATTCCCGCCTTTTTTCCCCCACCTTGAAAGTGATAGTTTGACTGCCGGCTGCTTGTTAAGGTAGGGTAAGTCAAGCTCCCACCTTTTTTCCCCCACCCTGAAAGTGATAGTTTGACTGCCGGCTGCTTGTTAAGGTAGGGTCAGTCTAGCTCCCTCTATCCCTTCCCCTCCTTCTTCCCCCCCCCCCCCCGAAAGGTGACGTGTGGGGCTCTGGTCCAAACAGTAATCACTAGACTCACAGCTCCCAGCACTACTGTAAGTACATGCCTGCCTTGTATTCTAGTGGATTTATTGGTTGAAAGCTTCACTTTTGACCAATAATAAACTTAGTCCTTTCAGTCTTGCTCTAGGTTGACTGTTGTGATAATCACCACATCTTTTAGGTATTGTACTTATCATGGAGAGTGATTTCTTAAGCAGTGGGTAACCTGTCTATCTTTCCAGCTTGGATGACAGAGAGGGTCACCTGCCAATCAACGAGCAGAACTGATGGAGATGGACTAACATCCTGAGACTTCCCCTTTTTGGATTTAATTACCTGTGCACCTGTATGAAATTGCAGGACGTAACCCCTCATCATTGCAGTGGTAAAGAACCTGCTTTCCTGTCATCGGGATATAATACTCAAGGCTATACTGTGAAGAACGAACCGGTGGGTTGTAACCAACACCTGATACCCCCCCATCATCAGCAACTGCTACGATTTCAACAACACTCAGTGTCACCAACACCAGACACCCCTATATATATTAGCGTTGAATTCAGTTATCATTTATATTTTTCATTTTTCATTTTCTTTAATGTAGGATTAATATTTCATATTTAAGTGTTTTATATTTTCTATATAATAAAGTGTTTATGTTTGTCTGTTATTATTTCTTTTTCTATTCACTAATTTTCCTGAGGAGGAGCCAGCCTTGGTAATACTGTCTGAAGTTGTTACAGGGCTGAGTAAGCCTTCACAAGTGGCGACCTTGCCAGGATCAACTCGACTGAATCAAGATTCAACTCCATCTCGAATCTACCATTGGAACTTCAACGCCGCATACCACAGACGGTTACCACCAGCCATGAGTAATCATTCTCTATGGTAGGACTACAGTACAGGTATTTAAAAGATTTGGTGATTGTTAGTCTCAATTTATTGTAAGTCAAGTCAAGGCAGGAATACTAGTTAATTCTGCCATCTATTTTTGTGTGAGCTTGAAACACTTTGGAGGATTAGACTCTAGGGACCCGAGATTTTCCAGTGACAATTTGTTTCATTGAGCTCTTTATTATATCAAGGGAACTGTCATAGGACACTCTTGATTTGTTGGTGAGAAGATTGGATGGTCAAGTGACCCCATTCTACTTACTGTTTGCTCGGAGCCGGCATAGAACCCTTCGTTTTAATTAATACATATTGTTTAATTGAAGTAGGGATCGAGCCCTCTGGTTTATTTACAGTTTGAGCGGAGCAGGAATTGAACCCTCTGTTTTCTTTAATACCCGTTTCATTTCCCCTGATAGTTTAAGTTATTCTTGCAAGTATGGATGAATACCAGTTTTGGATGAATGCTGGAAGTAAGTTAGGAATAACAGGGAAAAATTTAGAATCTTTCATTAGTGCTAAGATCCAGGAAAGACTTGAAAGAGAGAGAATTGAGAGAGAAGAAAGACAGTTAGAAAGGGAAAGAGAAGAAGAAAAGGAGAGAGAGAGAATCGAAAGAGAAGAGAAAAAGGAGAGAGAGAGAATTGAGAGAGAAATCCAAGAAAGACAGTTAGAAAGAGAGAGAGAAGACAAAAAGGAGCGTGATAGACTTGATCGTGAGGAGAGAGCTAGAGTACGTGAAGAACAAGTTAAATTAAGAGAACTTGAGGAAAGAGCAAAGGATAGAGAAGTTGAGGAAAAAGCTAGAGAACGTGAGGAAAAAGCTAGAGAACGTGAGGAAAAAGCTAGAGAACGTGAGGAAAAAGCTAGAGAACTTGAGTTAATAGAGAGAGAAAAGGATCGCGAGCTCGAAAAATCTCGCCTTGAATTAGAGAATAGAAAGTTAACTCTTACACAACAACAATTAGAGGAAGGAGTAATTGAACATCATGCAGCTAGTGCACATATTCCAACACCTAATTTACCTCCCTTCACAGAGGGGGAAGACATAACTTCATACATTATCAGGTTTGAAAATACCGCTAGCCTCTGTGAATGGCCTGCTGACACCTGGGCTACCAGGTTAGGAATGTTATTTTCCGGTACAGCTTTGAATATCTATGCAACTTTGTCGCAGGATATTATATGTAATTATAACCTACTGAAGAAGGCAATCCTTAAAGCATACCAAAAAACCACTAATTCTTACAGGAAAGATTTCAGGTATGCCACCTTACAGCCGGGCCAGAACTTTCAGCAGTTACAGGTAACACTCTTTCGTTTGTTCGACTTTTGGATAGAGAGTTCAGGAATTGATCACAGTTATGAATCTCTTAGAGACTTCATGGTTGCTGACCAGTTCCTGACAGCTCTTCCTCACCAGATACGAACATTCATTAGAGAACGTAACCTGATTAAAGCTGAGGAAGTTGCTGAGGCTGCTGACCTGTATGCTGAGGCTCACAATTCCTATAAAGACCTAAAGGGATCGAACCCTAAGGGCAAGGGTTCATCAGACCTTAAGAAATCAAAGCCTCTAGTGGAAAGTAAAATGACTTCTTTTATTCCTGTTTGTCATTTGTGTGGTGTTAAGGGACATAAACGTCCAGATTGTCCTTCTAAGAAGGTCCAAAAAGTTGGAAGATGTTTTAAAGACTGTAATGACAAAGCACCCTTCTGTTCAGGAACAGTTAATGGACTTAATGTATCTACCATTTTACGAGACACTGGATGCACATGTATAGTCATTTCTGATAAGCTGTTCCCTAACCTTAAAGAAACTCATTCCTCTGCTATACTTTCAGACTACTTGGGCCGTACGGACACTTTTCCTACCATCCGTTGTTACATTAGGTCTAAATGGTTCACAGGTTGGTCTGAAGCCGTACTAGCTCCCATCACTTCTTGCTCCGTACTAATAGGTAATGTAAAAGGTGCCATTCTTCCTTCTGAGGTTGACCTTTCATCACCAAAGGTGGACATAAGTGTTTCAGATCCTCTTCCTGTAGAGTCAGAGAAGCCCCTCGAAAGTTCAGATGAGACAATGTCTCGTGAGATTCATGTGGGATTAAAAACCAGTGATGCTACTCTCGAAAGCGAGGTAGTAGGATCACCGGTTCACTTGTTAGATGAAAGTGAAGATATCACCTCCGATACCATAAATGTCTTGACTAGGGCTCAGACCAAAGCCCAGGTTTCTCCTACTGTCCATCCTTTGATTTTCCCTGACTTTAAGCCTTTAGATATATCGAAGGACTCCTTTGTCAATTTCCAACGTAATTGCCCTTCTCTTCAGAATTGCCATAATGCCGCTAAACAAAATCAAGTTATCCAAAGGAAAAACTTTTCATATAAATTTGAATATATAAAAGGTATCTTGTACAAGTCAGTATTCAAATTAAATTCAGATGAGATAGACTATTCCATCTTAGTTGTTCCAAGTCAATGCAGAGAGACTGTTCTTAAAATGGCTCATGACCTGCCAGTGGCCGGACATTTCTCGCATCGTAAAACCTTAAATAAAATTAGGGAAACCTATTTTTGGCCAAAAATGTCCTCAGATATCACTACCTATTGTAGATCGTGTAAAGTTTGCCAACTGTCATCCTCCCGAGGTACCAGGCGAGTACCTATGGTCAAAATGCCAGTCTTTACGGTACCTTTTGAAAGAGTAGCTATTGACATCGTTGGTCCTTTATCTCCACTGTCATCTGGGGGACATAGATATATATTAACATTAGTTGATTATGCTTCGAGTTTCCCTGAAGCCATACCCTTAAAGACCATAACTACTACAGAGGTGGCTGAAGCCCTTTTGTCCATCTTCTCCAGAGTGGGCATCCCTAGAGAAATTTTGTCTGACCGTGGGACACAATTCACATCTGACTTAATGCAACATCTATACCAACTTCTGGGAGTGAAGCCTCTCTTCACCACACCCTATCATCCCAGCTGTAATGGGAGGATTGAGCGCCAGCATTCGATTCTCAAGTCCATTTTAAGGAAACTTTGCTCCCTTAAACCTAAGGAGTGGCATCGTTACCTACCCTGTGCTTTGTTTGCCATGAGGGAAGTTCCCAGTGACTCTTTGGGGTTTTCACCTTTTGAACTTCTCTATGGTAGACAGGCCAGAGGCCCATTGTCCATCCTTCATGACTTATGGACTAATGAGGAGGTGAGTGCTGAGGTTCAGTCTTCTTACCAGTTTCTCCTTGACCTTAGATCCAAACTTGAGGAGACCTCTGACATAGTTTCGAAAAACCTAAGCTTGTCAATGGACCAGTACAAAACCTATTTTGATTCCGAAAGTCAGAGGAGAAGTTTTAAAGTAGGAGATGAAGTTCTTGTACTTTTGCCTATCAAGTCAAATAAATTATTAGTAGCATGGAAAGGTCCATATAAAGTATTAAAAATTTGTGGGAAAGTTGACTACCTCATAGAAGTCAAGGGGAAACCTAAACTTTATCATATCAACATCCTTAAGAAATATTACCGAAGAAATTCGGTTAACTGCCTTAATAACTTTGACTTAGTTTTTCCACACGAACTTGATACGACAACTGAAGAATGTAAGGTGTGCGTAATTGACACCTCTAACTTAGACTATGATGAAGAACTACATGACTTGGTGACTTTTGACCACTCGGACGCAACCAACATTAATATTAATGAATCTTTGGATGACCATAAGAGACATGAACTACTTCAATGTGTGAGTAACTTTTCAGACGTCTTTACTGATATTCCAGGTGTTACCTCCACGGTAGTCCATAAGATTGACTTAGTGACGGACAATCCTATCAAACGAAAATTATACCCAGTTCCAGTTCACCTTAGGGATGCATTTGACCGAGAGGTAGACAAATTATTAAAACTAAAGATCATTGAACCTTCAGTATCTTCATATTGTTCACCAGTAGTCATGGTTAAGAAGGAAGATAATTCATATAGACTTGCTATTGACTTCAGAGGCCTTAATGCTATAACTCGGTGGGATGCTGAGCCTATGCCCTTAATAGATAGCGATCTACACAAATTTTATGACGCTTCCTTCTTTTCAGAGATTGATATTGCGCAGGCATATCATCAAGTAATGTTAGATCCTTCTTCTAAGCAGTACACCGCTTTTCCTACACACCAAGGACTGATGCAATATAGAACTATGCCCTTCGGTTTGGTAACTGCCTGTGCTACCTATGTGAGACTGATGAGAAAGGTCTTGGGTAATATGCCAAACGTTTCAGTTTATTTTGATAACATTTACGTAATGACATCCACGTGGGGCGAACATATCCAAACATTAACATCAGTTTTGCGTAGGTTACGCTCACATGGCCTCACTGCCAAGCCGAAGAAATGCTTCCTTGGGTATAACAAGATTAGATATCTTGGACTGATACTTTCTAATAACTCTCTGCAGCCTCTCCCCAGTAAGATCAAAGCTTTATTAGAATTTAAATTCCCCAAAACCAAGAAGCTCATGCGTAGCTTTCTTGGTTCTGTAAATTTTTATGCACGGTTTATCCCGAACCTTACTGATCTTACAGGCATCTTATCCGACTTCCTTAAAAAGTCTGTGAAGGAACCTCTTGAACTTTCCGACGTAGCTCGGGAAAAGTTTAATGAGATTAAAAGTATCTTTTCGAAAGACCCTATACTTAAGATTCCAGATATTAGTAAAACATTTTGTTAAGAACTGATGCCTCCAATACTGGCTTAGGTGCAGTGCTACTACAATACCATGATGGTACTCCCTTCCCTGTATGCTTCCTAAGCCAGAAACTCCTTCCCGCAGAAACGAGATACTCCACCATAGAAAAGGAATGTTTGGCCCTTGTGTGGGGTATCTCCAAACTTAAATTTTATTTGCTGGGAAAAGAATTCATTTTAGAAACGGACCACAAACCTTTGATATACCTAGAAACTTTTAAGGGAACCAACAGTCGCCTCTTGAGGTGGACATTGGCACTCCAGGCTTTTAAGTTCCATATTGTGTATATCAATGGTTCATCCAATTATTTCTCTGACTGGTTAAGTCATGACAGTCAGTAGAAGATTTCTTGCCTTACACGACTTCCACATGTTAGAACTTTTTCCTCGCCTATTCTTCTTATACTCCTTGACTATAAGTCTTGGTATGGGGGAGTGTGAGGGAAAAGTTCAATAGATAGGAGTAGAGAGGGAGTATATAGTAACAATAGTTTCATTGCCGGCTACTTGTTAAGGTAGGGTAAGTCAAGCTCCCGCTAAAGTGATAGTTTCCCGCTACTTGTTAAGGTAGGGTAAGTCAAGCTTTTCCCGCCTTTTTTCCCCCACCCCGAAAGTGATAGTTTGACTGCCGGCTGCTTGTTAAGGTAGGGTCAGTCTAGCTCCCGCTATCCCTTCCCCTCCTTCTTCCCCTCCCACCCCCACCGAAAGGTGATGTGTGGGGCTCTGGTCCAAACAGTAATCACTAGACTCACAGCTCCCAGCACTACTGTAAGTACATGCCTGCCTTGTATTCTAGTGGATTTATTGGTTGAAAGCTTCACTTTTGACCAATAATAAACTTAGTCCTTTCAGTCTTGCTCTAGGTTGACTGTTGTAATAATCACCACATCTTTTAGGTATTGTACTTATCATGGAGAGTGATTTCTTAAGCAGTGGGTAACCTGTCTATCTTTCCAGCTTGGATGACAGAGAGGGTCACCTGCCAATCAACGAGCAGAACTGATGGAGATGGACTAACATCCTGAGACTTCCCCTTTTTGGATTTAATTACCTGTGCACCTGTATGAAATTGCAGGACGTAACCCCTCATCATTGCAGTGGTAAAGAACCTGCTTTCCTGTCATCGGGATATAATACTCAAGGCTATACTGTGAAGAACGAACCGGTGGGTTGAAACCAACACCTGCGACCCCACCCCCCCCATCATCAGCAACGGCTACGATTTCAACAACACAGTGTCACCAACACCAGACACCCAAGTTTTAAATTAGCATTGAATTCAATTATCATTTATATTTTTCATTTTTCATTTTCTTTAATGTAGGATTAATATTTCATATTTAAGTGTTTTATATTTTCTATATAATAAAGTGTTTATGTTTGTCTGTTATTATTTCTTTTTCTATTCACTAATTTTCCTGAGGAGGAGCCAGCCTTGGTAATACTGTCTGAAGTTGTTACAGGGCTGAGTAAGCCTTCACAAGTCATGCAGAATGCACCTGACTACATGACCAGAGAGTAGCATACTAATTTTTATTATAATCATGATCCACCAGGGTCATACAGTGCTACAGGATAAAGTGAGTAAACTGTGTATACTTGATCTGAGACTAGCGAGAGTGGACAGTATAACAGAGGTGGAGTTAGTAAGGACGGTGAGGAGTGCTAAAGGAAGTATAATCAAAGGTTGTGTAATAAATCTGTTGCAGTTAAAAAGTCAAACAGGGAGTTTGTATCACAGGTGGGGCCGTCAGCGAGGAGGGAAGATAAAGTAAGGGTGTTAGAGTGGTGACGACGTCGGAGGTAAATTCTGCGTGCCCGCAGAATTTATCTCTAATAGAATATGGCAAGCTGAAACTGGAACCTTACAATTTGTACAGAGTGGAACTGGGGGTTTCTCCATGATGTGCCTATGAGTAAGACGAGTGTGCCCGATGTGAAGATGGGAAATCGTAGTCTCCCAACTTTGGCATCGATGATGAGAAGGCCAGAAACCTAGACTTCGTTTGATACGATATAATTTGTTATGAGTCATATCAGACCAACGTTGTTGCCGGCTGTTGCGAAGGTAGTTAGAGATTACAGCAAAATAGTATTATAATGGAATACCCATATATGAAACTGGGAGGTCATGTACTGCAGACCGCACAGCAGTCTGCCTGCTCGCTATCCTGAGCATCAACATGGCCAGGGACACAGCAGAGTCTTCCTGCTCGTTACCCTGAACATCAACATGACCAGGGACACAGCAGAAAATGATTTCTTTGTAGAAAAGCAGTGCAACCAAAATTGTATACGAAGAACTAGGGGATGAGGTGAATTAAAATTTTTGATAGCTTGTAAAGCACTAAAGGAGTCCAAGACTACCAGAGAGAGTAGCAAAATAGTGATGGTATTTACAGTCGTGTTACGTCAACCCTCCCCTCGTATGCCATGCCCCCCCCCAAAAAAAAAAAGATGAGTTTGGGACGCTTATACACACTTTTGATTTTGACGCAGTAAACATGGAGAATGATAGTTTCTTTTCACCTTGAGGACTTTTATGGAGTTTGGTCCTGTTCCTGCTGTTGCTCTTTCATTTATTGTCCGATTATTATTTTACCTGAAAGTGTTTTTGTGAGAATATGACATTTGTAAGTGTCATGATGACAATATCGAGAAGAAAAAGTGTTTCTGCTGACAACACTCGCTAAAGGCTACTGGAAAATAAGACAGAAAAGTGTTGCAGATGAAAGTACATCATTAAATAATAAGTTACTGGAATTTTTCATGTTATTAAAGGTATGAAAATGCATCGTCTTGTAATTTTTTTAATTTGAAAATTTAGAATTTTATTTTTTCAAAATCTTTAATAAAAACAATAAAATAAAAAACTTAGAGAGTGAATTTGATAAAAGTGTGAATATGGTATTAAAAAGCAACAACTCTTACAATACCAGAAAGATTTTTTCATGATTCTTCAATAAATAATAAAGGTCGACATAGTAAGCAAATAACTTACTTCCCAGACAATGGCGGATAAGCAAATATTGTTTTGTGTCTTCAAATGTCTGTAATTTTTCTTCTAGCTGTTCATTTTTTACCTCTAACAGTTGTATAATAATAATTTTCATACATTAGAATAAAGAAAATAATAATGTCAGAACTATACATAAAACACCAAAACAACATAAATTATATTAATATTTCTGATACAAAATTTTATTCCAGTGAAACTTACAATTTACGAAAAACTCAGAAAAATAGTTCATGGAAAATTTAACATCAAAATATTCCTTAAATTATGCACTTTATTTTGAAACATGAAACAAAACAAAGCAGATTTTTTTTAGAAAAATTATATTTTTTTCTTTAACCTGACACAAACCTCCACTTCTGAAGGCCTCCGAGTGTTTTGTATGTCGTAATCATGTCTCCCTTTATCGCTCTTTCTAAAGTCCCCTCAAGGGAGGTTCCTTACGCTGGTGATTGGCTCTTGATCTAGGGAATTGGATCTGTGCTCCAGTTCCCTGAATTGAGCCTGAATACCTTCCATCCCCCCCCCCACATGTGCTGTGTAATTCTACGGGTTTAGTGCTCCCTCATAATTATAATTATAATAATCTTTCTAAAGTCATCAGGTTCAGTTCCTTTAGTCTCTTTGTATAACTCAAGTCCTTCAGCTCCGGGACAAATCTTGTTGCAAACTTTTGCACTTTTTCTAGTTTTTGTATATGCTTGCTCAGGTGATAACTCAGGTGATGATTCAGGTGATGACTCAGGTGATGACTCAGGTGATGACTCAGGTGATGACTCAGGTGATGACTCAGGTGATGACTCAGGTGATGACTCAGGTGATGACTCAGGTGATGACTCAGGTGATGACTCAGGTGATGACTCAGGTGATGACTCAGGTGACGTTTTTGCTGCAAACTCCATGAAAGGCTTAACATACCTCGTGTGGAAGACCTAAAAGACTCTGTTAAAATTTCTTAAGGCAATTCTGATATTAGCTATGCTCACATTTGCTGCTATTTGATTTATACACACCTCTGGCAATATGTTGGGTGTGATGTTCACTCCAAGACCTTTATCATATTCATTCCCAGTGATCATGACCTTGCACTTAAACTCCGGTAACTGTTTGTTTGTCAATTTTTGCAATTTGTCCTGATCCACATGTAGGCTGTCTCTATTTTCACTTAATATTCTTATTAATTTTACTGCATCAGCAAACAATGAAACATATGAGTTAATCTCTCTGCTGAGTCATTTACATATATTAGGAATAACAAAAGCCCTAGAACTGATCCTTGGGTAGCCCCACTTGTCACATTTTCCCATCCTGAAACACTGTCCTTACCATTACCCTCTGTCTTTTATTAGTTACATATTCCGTGATCCCTTCATACTCCTCTAATTTGTGAATCAGTCTAGCGCTCTAGTGTCCTCATCAGAATTAATGGATGGAGGTGTTGGAAGGCGTGAGGGAAGTATTTTGTAAATGGAGTAGTGACTGGGGTGTTGTAGGAGTAAAGGAGTGTTTGTTGGATGGGAAAGGAGTGAAAGAGGGAGGTTCTCTGTAAGAAAGTTTCACCTCTAGATGCTCAACCACTCTTTTTCTTGTTATCTTTTCCAATGCTTTGGGTGGTATAAATGTCAGTAATAATGGCTTATAGTTCAATGCTTCTTGTCAGTTCCTTGCTTGTATATTGTATGTATATATGTATATATGTATATATGTATATATGTATACAGATCATGTTTGCGGGTTTTCAGCTGTCTGGTACATTTACCATCACCAAGAGCATGCTTGTAGATCATCGTTAGAGGTTCACACAGTTCTTGAACCCCTTTTTAGTATCCAAGTTAATATACCATCAGGCTCTATGGCTTTTGAAGTATCTAATTCTTTAATTAAAGTAGATTCATTTTTTCCTCCTATTATACATAAATTCTTCCCAATATATGCAGAGTAGCCCTGTCAACCCTGCATTCCGGCACTAGCCTTGCTTCTGCAGCAAATGCTTCCTTAAATCTTCTACTTAATCATGCGCTAATTTCTCTACTGTCTTCTGTGAATTCCCTCCCTCCGTCTTCAGGCTTATTGCTTGGCTTTTTGCAGTCATCTTCCTCCTTATGTGACTACTTAGTAGTTTTACCTCTAATATGGTCTTTGTGTCCTGTAGCTCGATTGCTGGCTCACTCAGCTCACACACTGAGGTCCGTGGTTCGATCCATGGTACGAGTGGAAACATTAGAACGCGTTTCCTTAAGACACTTGCTGTCCATGTTTACTTATCAGTAAAATAGGTACCTGGTTGTTAGTCGACTCATGTGTGGTTACATCCTGGGGGCAAAATTGATCTAATTTGCCCGAAACGCTCTGCATAACAAGCGCCTTTCTACATAGTAGTATGTCATTGATGTCAGCTAAGACTGTATACCTTGTACAGGTACTTGTAGAAATTAAGATTATTATTATTATTGCTGCTATGTCATTCCCTACCTGATGTTCGGTTTCTTCTCTTATCCTTGCTTATTCGCGCCTCACTATTCTGCTTACGTCTTTATTCTCTGCCGTCATCTGTGTTCTGTAATTTTTCCATGCTTTTTCACTTTTGTTTTCCCCGTAGTTTTGATTAAACTAAGTGTTCTCTCTGTGTCTTGACTTCTCACACCTCCTGTAAGGTGCAATCCTCGTTGTCTCCAGTCACTTTCTGGTCAGACCTATCATCATCCATCGTCTCTTGCAGTCAGTTCCCTGTCCTACTGGATTATATTTAGAAAAAACTGTCATCCAGCATAGTCCCTTATTCTGTAAGCTGGTTCATTATTTGTACATCCTCTTTTCCCTAATCCCGCTTCTACCAAATATCCAGAGGTGAGCATTACGTGGTCACTAGCTCCTGGTGGTAGCCCATATTCAATTTAATTTATGTCCGATTCACTTAAGGTGAAAACCAAATCTAATCGAGCTGGTTCGTCCCTGCTCTCACTCTTGTGGCTTCTTCAACATGTTGAGTCATGAAATTTTCCGTTGCTGCCTCCAAAAAATTTGATTTCCATGTTTCTGGCCCTCCATGTGGGCCCCAGTTCTCCCAGTCCAATATTCATTGTCTTTGATCTTACCTACTCTCTCCGACACTGTTGTCATCATCATATTCCTGCCTCAGTCTTGTTCGGTAGAGTTATAAACCACTGCTACTATAGCTTTATGTACTCATCTATATGTGGTTGTAGGTGTCAGATCACAGCTCCTGGCCTCGGTGATTGTACTCATCTAGCTGTACTCAGTTGTGGCTATAGGGGTCGATTCATAGCTTCTGGCCCCGCCTCTTCGTGTGTGTGTATGTGTGTTTGTACTTATGTACATACGTATACACATACAGACTCAGAAGTGTCCCTGTTTGCAGATGATGTGAAGTTAATGAGGAGAATTAAATCTGATGAGGACCAGGCAGGACTTCAAAGAGACCTGGACAGACTGGACACCTGGTCCAGCAAATGGCTTCTCGAATTTAATCCTGCCAAATGCAAAGTCATGAAGATAGGGGAAGGGCACAGAAGACCGCAGACAGAGTATAGGCTAGGTGGACAAAGACTGCAAACCTCACTCAAGGAGAAAGATCTTGGGGTGAGTATAACACCGAGCATGTCTCCGGAAGCACACATCAATCAGATAACTGCTGCAGCATATGGGCGCCTGGCAAACCTGAGAACAGCATTCCGATACCTTAGCAAGGAATCATTCAAGACACTGTACACCGTGTATGTCAGGCCCATACTGGAGTATGCAGCACCTGTTTGGAACCCGCACTTGATAAAGCACGTCAAGAAACTAGAGAAAGTACAAAGGTTTGCAACAAGGTTAGTTCCAGAGCTAAGGGGAATGTCCTATGAAGAAAGATTAAGGGAAATCGGCCTGACCACACTGGAGGACAGGAGGGTCAGGGGAGACATGATAACGACATATAAAATACTGCGTGGAATAGACAAGGTGGACAAGGACAGGATGTTCCAGGGAGGGGACACAGAAACAAGAGGCCACAATTGGAAGTTGAAGACACAAATGAGTCAGAGAGATAGTAGGAAGTATTTCTTCAGTCATAGAGTTGTAAGGCAGTGGAATAGCCTAGAAAATGACGTAGTGGAGGCAGGAACCATACACAGTTTTAAGACGAGGTTTGATAAAGCTCATGGAGCGGGGAGAGAGAGGGCCTAGTAGCAACCGGTGAAGAGGCGGGGCCAGGAGCTAGGACTCGACCCCTGCAACCACAAATAGGTGAGTACAAATAGGTGAGTACATATATATATATATATATATATAATATATATATATATATATATATATATATATATATATATATATATATATATATTGAAATATTTATATTTTCATGGTGTATTCAGAGCAATTGAGTTGGTAGATGGGCAGCAGAGGTGCCTTTGTCACCTGTGTTGAGGTGGGTGGGAATCTTGGTGTATATTGTACTGTGTTAATGGCACTGCTGCCAGGCTGAGGTCACTCCCACACTCTGACGTCACTCATCAGCCTGCCAACGCTCACCCTTCACAAAACTACTACAAAATTTGATGTGCCCCATTTTACTTCATGTGACTCGGCCATAAACCTTGTATCACCTTAATTATCTATGCTAAGTATATACAAGACGTTAAACGAGTTTTTGTTTCCCTTTTTATGTTGTAACTTCATTTTTGTTGTTGTTTTAAAGCGTGCAGAGAAACGTGGAGCATCTGGTAACTGTCGCATCACAGAGTATATAAAGGAGGGGTGACCCGCGCGGGGCTAAGAACCTCCAGCGGTGCTGCACCTCACACTCTCTTGCTCGCTCTCCTCAGCTCCACCACCCACAACAACAACAACAACGGTAAGTCACCTCTCTTAACATTACTTCTCTTTCAACGGTGAAGACTGACGTTATGTTCTCACATCGCTTCTAGTCTCTAATTCTAGCATTTCTGGGGACGATTTGTTAGCATTGCTCAACTTAACAATCGTATTGTTAAAGAAATTGTAATAGTGGAAGGTTTAACAAGCCTCAGTTAGTTTAGAATGCCACAGTATAAAAAGACTATTATTCCAGCTTAGTAGTTAGACGTTATTTACAACTATGTTACGTGCTGTTAACTCTTGTGTTACTAGACGTAAACAATAGCAAGCAAGAGAGTGAAATAAAAGTTACAGAGAACAGACGTGGAAACTGTTACTATTACTATTATTTTAAGTGAGACATCTTAGCAGACAGTTGATAGAGAAATTACAGCAAGAAGAAACTTATTGATGTTTCCTTCACTCAACCCAGAGTTGATGTTTCCACCACTCAACCTCAGAGTTGATGTTTCCACCACTCAACCTCAGAGTTGATGTTACACTCAGAGTTAGTAAGTTTATTCAGGTATACACAAATACAGTTACATAGATTATCATACATAGCACCATATATGTAAAGTTTGATGTTACCCTGACTCAGCCTCAGAGTTTGTGTTACCCTGACTCAGCCTCAGAGTTGGTGTTACCCTGACTCAGCCTCAGAGTTGGTGTTACCCTGACTCAGCCTCAGAGTTTGTGTTACCCTGACTCAGCCTCAGAGTTTGTGTTACCCTGACTCAGCCTCAGAGTTTGTGTTACCCTGACTCAGCCTCAGAGTTGATGTTACCCTGACTCAGCCTCAGAGTTGATGTTACCCTGACTCAGCCTCAGAGTTGGTGTTACCCTGACTCAGCCTCAGAGTTTGTGTTACCCTGACTCAGCCTCAGAGTTGATGTTACCCTGACTCAGCCTCAGAGTTGATGTTACCCTGACTCAGCCTCAGAGTTTGTGTTACCCTGACTCAGCCTCAGAGTTTGTGTTACCCTGACTCAGCCTCAGAGTTTGTGTTACCCTGACTCAGCCTCAGAGTTGATGTTACCCTGACTCAGCCTCAGAGTTGATGTTACCCTGACTCAGCCTCAGAGTTGGTGTTACCCTGACTCAGCCTCAGAGTTTGTGTTACCCTGACTCAGCCTCAGAGTTGATGTTACCCTGACTCAGCCTCAGAGTTGATGTTACCCTGACTCAGCCTCAGAGTTGGTGTTACCCTGACTCAGCCTCAGAGTTTGTGTTACCCTGACTCAGCCTCAGAGTTTGTTACCCTGACTCAGCCTCAGAGTTTGTGTTACCCTGACTCAGCCTCAGAGTTTGTGTTACCCTGACTCAGCCTCAGAGTTTGTGTTACCCTGACTCAGCCTCAGAGTTTGTGTTACCCTGACTCAGCCTCAGAGTTTGTGTTACCCTGACTCAGCCTCAGAGTTTGTGTTAACCTGACTCAGCCTCAGAGTTTGTGTTACCCTGACTCAGCCTCAGAGTTTGTGTTACCCTGACTCAGCCTCAGAGTTGATGTTACCCTGACTCAGCCTCAGAGTTGATGTTACCCTGACTCAGCCTCAGAGTTGATGTTACGCTGACTCAGCCTCAGAGTTGGTGTTACGCTGACTCAGCCTCAGAGTTGGTGTTACCCTGACTCAGCCTCAGAGTTGATGTTACCCTGACTCAGCCTCAGAGTTGATGTTACCCTGACTCAGCCTCAGAGTTGGTGTTACGCTGACTCAGCCTCAGAGTTGGTGTTACCCTGACTCAGCCTCAGAGTTGGTGTTACGCTGACTCAGCCTCAGAGTTTGTGTTACCCTGACTCAGCCTCAGAGTTGGTGTTACCCTGACTCAGCCTCAGAGTTTGTGTTACCCTGACTCAGCCTCAGAGTTGGTGTTACCCTGACTCAGCCTCAGAGTTGGTGTTACGCTGACTCAGCCTCAGAGTTTGTGTTACCCTGACTCAGCCTCAGAGTTGGTGTTACCCTGACTCAGCCTCAGAGTTGATGTTACCCTGACTCAGCCTCAGAGTTGGTGTTACCCTGACTCAGCCTCAGAGTTGGTGTTACCCTGACTCAGCCTCAGAGTTGGTGTTACCCTGACTCAGCCTCAGAGTTTGTGTTACCCTGACTCAGCCTCAGAGTTTGTGTTACCCTGACTCAGCCTCAGAGTTGATGTTACCCTGACTCAGCCTCAGAGTTGATGTTACCCTGACTCAGCCTCAGAGTTGATGTTACCCTGACTCAGCCTCAGAGTTGGTGTTACGCTGACTCAGCCTCAGAGTTGGTGTTACCCTGACAGCCTCAGAGTTGATGTTACCCTGACTCAGCCTCAGAGTTGATGTTACCCTGACTCAGCCTCAGAGTTGGTGTTACCCTGACTCAGCCTCAGAGTTGGTGTTACCCTGACTCAGCCTCAGAGTTGGTGTTACGCTGACTCAGCCTCAGAGTTTGTGTTACCCTGACTCAGCCTCAGAGTTGGTGTTACCCTGACTCAGCCTCAGAGTTGATGTTACCCTGACTCAGCCTCAGAGTTGGTGTTACCCTGACTCAGCCTCAGAGTTGGTGTTACGCTGACTCAGCCTCAGAGTTGGTGTTACCCTGACTCAGCCTCAGAGTTGGTGTTACCCTGACTCAGCCTCAGAGTTGATGTTACCCTGACTCAGCCTCAGAGTTGGTGTTACCCTGACTCAGCCTCAGAGTTGGTGTTACCCTGACTCAGCCTCAGAGTTGTAAGCAACAAGTGGTCACTGGTACCTTCAGCCTCTCTCACATCGATCGATACACAATTTCCGGTCAATACAGATCCCGGTACTTTTCCTATATTTTTTTATTTTTAAAATTATGCTGACTATGTTCAATACATAAAGGAATACTTATTACACAATGGATGTTAAATCTCACAGGAAAGTTCAGTATTAAATAACTTCTCTGAGATAACAATGTCATTACTCGTCACTATTTACAGGCAGCCTCGTGACCATGACATATTCAACAAAAAAAAAAATGAAAAGATGAGGTGGTAGGGGAAGTGGAATATTTAAACGGCTTCAGGAAGAAATCCAAATATTATTCCTTGAAGCCTTTTTATCCATTATATATATATATATATATATATATATATATATATATATATATATATATATATATATATATATATATATATATATATATATATATATATAGAGAGAGAGAGAGAGATATACATACATATAAACATTAACAGCTACAATTGCTAGATGTATTTCAGTCCCTGTGCGATCCTAGGAAGGTTTGACTGTATTCCATAATTCCAGTCACTTGTGTCTCAATGATCCCAGGAAGGTTTGACCGTATTCAATAATTCCAGTCACTTGTGTCTCAATGATCCCAGGAAGGTTTGACCGTATTCAATAATTCCAGTCACTTGTGTCTCAATGATCCCAGGAAGGTTTGACCGTATTCCATAATTCCAGTCACTTGTGTCTCAATGATCCCAGGAAGGTTTGACCGTATTCCATAATTCCAGTCACTTGTGTCTCAATGATCCCAGGAAGGTTTGACCGTATTCCATAATTCCAGTCACTTGTGTCTCAATGATCCCAGGAAGGTTTGACCGTATTCCATAATTCCAGTCACTTGTGTCTCAATGATCCCAGGAAGGTTTGACCGTATTCCATAATTCCAGTCACTTGTGTCTCATTGATCCCAGGAAGGTTTGACTGTATTCCATAATTCCAGTCACTTGTGTCTCAATGATCCCAGGAAGGTTTGACCGTATTCAATAATTCCAGTCACTTGTGTCTCAATGATCCCAGGAAGGTTTGACCGTATTCCATAATTCCAGTCACTTGTCTCAATGATCCCAGGAAGGCATGACCGTATTCCATAATTCCAGTCACTTGTATCTCAATGATCCCAGGAAGGTTTGACCGTATTCCATAATTCGTCACTTGTGTCTCAATGATCCCAGGAAGGCATGACCGTATTCCATAATTCCAGTCACTTGCGTCTCAATGATCCCAGGAAGGTTTGACCGTATTCCATAATTCCAATCACTTGTGTCTCAATGATTCCAGGAAGGTTTGACCGTATTCCATAATTCCAGTTATGTGTCTCAATGATTCCAGGAAGGTTTGACCGTATTCCATAATTCCAGTCACTTGTGTCTCAATGATCCCAGGAAGGCATGACCGTATTCCATAATTCCAGTCACTTGTATCTCAATGATTCCATGAAGGTTTGACCGTATTCCATAATTCCAGTCATTTGTGTCTCAATGATTCCAGGAAGGTTTGGCCGTATTCCATAATTCCAGTCACTTATATCTCAGTGATTCCAGGAAGGTATGACCGTATTCCATAATTCCAGTCACTTGTGTCTTAGTGATTCCAGGAAAGCTTGACCGTATTCCATAATTTCAGTCACTTGTGTCTCAGTGATTCCCGGAAAGTGTGACCGTATTCCATAATTCCAGTCACTTGTGTCACAGTGACTCCAGGAAAGTATGACCATATTCCATAATTCCAGTCACTTGTGTGTCTATGATTCCAGAAAGGTATGACCGTATTCCATAATTCCAATCACTTGTGTCTCAATGATCCCAGGAAGGCATGACCGTATTCCATAATTCCAATCACTTGTGTCTCAATGATCCCAGGAAGGCATGACCGTATTCCATAATTCCAATCACTTGTGTCTCAATGATCCCAGGAAGGCATGACCGTATTCCATAATTCCAATCACTTGTGTCTCAATGCTCGTGATTGGAACAGTACAGAGTGCGGCATAAGTTGAATATGTTGATGATTTAAAGGGAATCAGAAGTGACATTCGTATGTCATTATATGGAAGCTAATATTCGAATTTCTTCGTTAAAATTGTAAATTGGGATATATAAGGTCCAACTCTAATTCAAAACTTTCAAAAGATCAATATCGAGAAAAGCATAAGCACATTAAGTTTGAAGAAACTTATAGGCTGAATTATCACGTTAAGAGTTTGGAAAAGTTGAAGCCAGTAATACGTGACAGTATTTAAATTTTTCCAGTTTCGTCCCCCCCAAAAAATCTAAACTTTTCTCTAAGTAAGACTGACCAGGTTTTAAGAAAGAAAATAAGTTTTATGTAAGGCTAGTGTACATAACATACTAATGTTTAGAAGGATGATTTTGAGGACTCACAGATGTTATAGACACATAATAAAACATTAAAGTGATTTAATCTAAGAACCAAATATAGTCAAACATTGTGACTTATTTCTGATCAGAAATAACAGTTTCCCAGTATTTAAAAATTTCTTAAATTTGCTTGTACCAGAAAAATGAACTGTAGATATAAATCCAATTGTACACCTGTAACCCTTTTGGGGTCTAGTTCCTGGGCCTCTTGTGTATCCATATGCTCTCGCGCTACCGTCCACAGGATGGGTATGGGGGGCACAATAAACTAGCCACTTCGGTGGCAAAATCTAAAATATAAATTCCATTATTTGAAATAAAAATAATTAACAGAATTTGAACATAATAATTTATACAACCTAACATCTAGAGATTTTTTCCTGTGAGGAAAATACATCAACGTTAAATATTTGAAGTTGACCAGAAGATACATTGTGCCGCTGTTGCACAGAATACAACATTGTGCTGCTGTTGCACAGAATACAACATTGTGCTGCTGTTGCACAGAATACAACATTGTGCAACTGTTGCACAGAATACAACATTGTGCAAGTGTTACACAGAATACAACATTGTGCCGCTGTTGCACAGAATACAACATTGTGCAACTGTTGCACAGAATACAACATTGTGCTGCTGTTGCACAGAATACAACATTGTGCAACTGTTGCACAGAATACAACATTGTGCAAGTGTTACACAGAATACAACATTGTGCAACTGTTACACAGAATACAACATTGTGCAACTGTTACACAGAATACAACATTGTGCAACTGTTACACAGAATACAACATTGTGCAACTGTTACACAGAATACAACATTGTGCAACTGTTACACAGAATACAACATTGTGCAACTGTTGCACAGAATACAACATTGTGCAACTGTTGCACAGAATACAACATTGTGCAACTGTTGCACAGAATACAACATTGTGCAACTGTTACACAGAATACAACAAAACTTGTGTTTATACAGCTTTAACACATGAAATATTCCATCTATTTCATACGATGTGTTAGCTGTTGTTGATTGATGTCGTTCAGAATTGTTAAAATTCCATCAGAAGAAAGCCATAAACCCGTAGGGCATGGGGAAAGGGAGGTATTTAAATTCGATTGCAACAAGATAATAATAATAATAATAATAATAATAATAATAATAATAATAATAATAATCTTCATTTCTACAAGTACATTATACATCTGATACAGACTTGGCTGACATCATTGGTTATGTATGTGGGCTCGATTCCCAGAGAGGGTAGAAACATTGTGCGTATTTCTTTACACCGGTTGTCTATATTCACCCATCAGTAAAATGGGAACCTGGGTGATAGTCGACTTGTGTGGGTCGCATCCTGGGAAAACCAGCTTAATTTGCCAGAAATGCTGTGCATAACAAGCGGCTTTCCATATAGTAGTATGTCATTGATGTCAGCTAGGACTGTATACCTTGTACATGTAGTAAATAAAGTTATTATTAATATTACTATTATTATTATTATTATTATTATTATTATTATTATTATTATTATTATTATTATTATTATTATCTTGTCCCCCAGGATGCGACCCACAACAGTCGACTAACTGCTAAGTGATCAGGGTCAGCAGGTTTAAAGAAACATAACTAACGTTTCACCTGTGCCGGGTATCGATCTCGGGCCCTCAGAGGTTGGTACCACCCAAGACCCCCTTATCAGAATCAAATGAAAAATAATGCATGAAGGTGAAAATAATGCTATATGATTTCAAGGTTGAAAGTGGCGAAGTGAGCGATCAGACGAACCTTCTCCAGTAATGTGACGTAAACAAAACTAATGTGAGCGATCAGACGAACCTTCTCCAGTAATGTGACGTAAACAAAACATGTGAGATGACGTATATGTAGCAGTGGACACCAGGCGTGGTAATAGTCCCATGTATGGTATACATCAACCTTGTAAATGTATGGTATACATGGATATTGTACATGTATGGTATACATGGATATTGTACATGTATGGTATACATGGATATTGTACATGTATGGTATACATCAACCTTGTAAATGTATGGTATACATGGATATTGTACATGTATGGTATACATGGATATTGTACATGTATGGTATACATCAACCTTGTACATGTATGGTATACATGGGTATTGTACATGTATGGTATACATCAACCTTGTACATGTATCGTATACATGGGTATTGTACATGTATGGTATACATGAACCTTGTACATGTATGGTATACATGGGTATTGTACATGTATGGTATACATGAACCTTGTACATGTATGGTATACATGGGTATTGTACATGTATGGTATACATGAACCTTGTACATGTATGGTATACATGGATATTGTACGTGTATGGTATACATGGATATTGTACATGTATGGTATACATGGATATTGTACATGTATGGTATACATCAACCTTGTACATGTATGGTATACATGGGTATTGTACATGTATGGTATACATCAACCTTGTACATGTATGGTATACATGAACCTTGTACATGTATGGTATACATGGGTATTGTACATGTATGGTATACATGAACCTTGTACATGTATGGTATACATGAACCTTGTACATGTATGGTATACATGAACCTTGTACATGTATGGTATACATGGGTATTGTACATGTATGGTATACATGAACCTTGTACACGTATGGTATACATAGATATTGTACATGTATGGTATACATCAACCTTGTACAAGTATGGTATACATGGATATTGTACATGTATGGTATACATGGATATTGTACATGTATGGTATACATGGATATTGTACATGTATGGTATACATCAACCTTGTACATGTATGGTATACATGGATATTGCATATGTATGGTATACATGAATCTTGTACATGTATGGTATACATCAACCTTGTACATGTATGGTATACATGGATATTGTACATGCATGGTATACATGGATATTGCACATGTATGGTATACATCAACCTTGTACATGTATGGTATACATGGATATTGTACATGTATGGTATACATGGATATTGCACATGTATGGTATACATCAACCTTGTACATGTATGGTATACATGTATAGCATACATGTACAATATCCATGTATACCATACATGTACAAGATTCATGTATACCATACATGTACAATATCCATGCATACCATACATGTACAATATCCATGTATACCATACATGTACAAGGTTCATGTATACCATACATGTACAATATCCATGCATACCATACATGTACAAGATTCATGTATACCATATATGTACAATATCCACGTATACCATACATGTACAAGGTTCATGGATATTGTACATGTATGGTATACATGGATATTGTACATGTATGGTATACATGAATCTTCTATATATATGGTATACATGAATCTTGTATATATATGGTATACTTGAATCTTGTATATATATTGTATACATGAATCTTGTACATGTATGGTATACATGGATATTGTACATGTATGGTATACATGAATCTTCTATATATATGGTATATATGAATCTTCTATACATATGGTATACATGAATCTTGCATATATATGGTATACATGAATCTTGTATATATATGGTATACATAAATCTTGTACATGTATGGTATACATGAATCTTGTACATGTATGGTATACATGAATCTTCTATGTATATGGTATACATGAATCTTGTACATGTATGATATACATGAATCTTTTACATGTATGGTATACGTGAATCTTGTACATGTATGGTATACATGAATCTTGTACATGTATGGTATACATGAATCTTGTACATGTATGATATACATGAATCTTTTACATGTATGGTATACATGAATCTTGTATATATATGGTATACATAAATCTTGTACATGTATGGTATACATGAACCTTGTACATGTATGGTATACATGAATCTTGTATATGTATGGTATACATGAATCTTGTACATGTATGGTATACATGAATCTTGTACATGTATCGTATACATGAATCTTGTGCATGTATGGTATACATGAATCTTGTATATGTATGGTATACATGAATCTTGTACATGTATCGTATACGTGAATCTTGTGCATGTATGGTATACATGAATCTTGTATATATATGGTATACATGAACCTTGTACATGTATGGTATACATGAATCTTTTATATATATGGTATACATGAACCTTGTACATGTGTGGTATACATGAACCTTGTACATGTATGGTATACATGAATCTTGTTTCTATAAGGTATACATGAACCTTGTACATGTTTGGTATACATGAATCTTGTATATATATGGTATACATGAACCTTGTGCATGTTTGGTATACATGAACCTTGTACATGTATGGTATACATGAATCTTGTATATATATGGTATACATTAACCTTGTACATGTGTGGTATACATGAACCTTGTACATGTATGGTATTCATGAATCTTGTATATATATGGTATACATGAACCTTGTACATGTTTGGTATACATGAATCTTGTATATATATGGTATACATGAGCCTTGTACATGTATGGTATACATGAATCTTGTATATGTATGGTATACAGGAACCTTGTACGTGTGTGGTATACATGAATTTTGTATATACATGGTATACATGAACCTTGTACATGTATGGTATACAGGAACCTTGTACATGTATGGTATACAGGAACCTTGTACATGTATGGTATACAGGAACCTTGTACATGTATGGTATACATGAATCTTGTATATATATAGTATACATGAACCTTGTACATGTATGATATACATGAATCTTGTATATATATATAGTATACATGAACCTTGTACATGTATGATATACATGAATCTTGTATATATATAGTATACATGAACCTTGTACATGTATGATATACATGAATCTTGTATATATATAGTATACATGAACCTTGTACATGTACGGTATACATGAATCTTTTATATATATGGTATACATGAATCTTGTATATATATGGTATACGTGAACCTTGTACATGTATGGTATACATGAATCTTTTATATATATGGTATACATGAATCTTGTATATATATGGTATACGTGAACCTTCTACATGTATGGTATACATGAACCTTCTACATGTATGGTATACATGAATCTTGTATATATATGGTATACATGAATCTTGTATATATATGGTATACAGTACCGACAAGATGAGAGGAACTGGACATACGTGTAACATCTGGGTATCTTTAGGGGATTTATCAGTAGAAATTCCACAACATAATTAGAAGACAGAACTATATACAAAAGATGAGGAAATCATTCCCCCAGTCTTGAGTTGGTGAAGATCAAGGTAGTGGTGTAGACTCTCCACCACTAAGGTGCTCTCCACCACTACGGTGCTCTCCACCACTACGGTGCTCTCCACCACTACGGTGCTCTCCACCACTACGGTGCTCTCCACCACTAAGGTGCTCTCCACCACTAAGGTGCTCTCCACCACTACGGTGCTCTCCACCACTACGGTGCTCTCCACCACTACGGTGCTCTCCACCACTACGGTGCTCTCCACCACTACGGTGCTCTCCACCACTACGGTGCTCTCCACCACTACGGTGCTCTCCACCACTACGGTGCTCTTCACTACAGTGCTCTCCACCATTACGGTGCTCTCCATCATTACGATGTTCTCCACCACTACGATGCCCTCCATCATTACGATGCTCTCCACCACTACGGTGCTCTCCACCACTACGGTGCTCTTCACCACTACGGTGCTCTCCATCATTACGATCCTCTCCACCACTACGGTGCTCTCCATCATTACGATGTTCTCCACCACTACGGTGCTCTCCATCAGTACGATCCTCTCCACCACTACGGTGCTCTCCACCACTACGGTGCTCTCCACCACTACGGTGCTCTCCACCATTACGGTGCTCTCCATCATTACGATGTTCTCCACCACTACGGTGCTCTCCATCATTACGATGCTCTCCACCACTACGGTGCTCTCCACCACTACGGTGCTCTTCACCACTACGGTGCTCTCCACCACTACGGTGCTCTCCACCATTACGGTGCTCTCCATCATTACGATGTTCTCCACCACTACGGTGCTCTCCATTATTACGATGCTCTCCACCACTACGGTGCTCTCCACCACTACGGTGCTCTCCACCACTACGGTGCTCTCCACCACTACGGTGCTCTCCACCATTACGGTGCTCTCCATCATTACGATGTTCTCCACCACTACGGTGCTCTCCACCGCTACGGTGCTCTTCACCACTACGGTGCACTCCATCATTACAATGTTCTCCACCACTACGGTGCTCTCCATCATTACGATCCTCTCCACCACTACGGTGCTCTCCACCACTATGGTGCTCTCCACCACTACGGTGCTCTTCACTACGGTGCTCTCCACCACTACGGTGCTCTCCACCACTACGGTGCTCTTCACCACTACGGTGCTCTCCACCACTATGGTGCTCTCCACCATTACGGTGCTCTCCACCATTGCGGTGCTCTCCACCACTACGGTGCTCTTCACCATTACGGTGCTCTCCACCACTACGGTGCTCTCCACCATTACGGTGCTCTCCATCATTACGATGTTCTCTACCACTACGGAGCTCTCCATCATTACCATGTTCTCCACCACTACGGTGCTCTCCACCATTACGGTGCTCTCCACCACTATGGTGCTCTCCATCATTACGATGCTCTCCACCACTACGGTGCTCTCCACCACTACGGTGCTCTCCATCACTACGGTGCTCTCCACCACTACGGTGCTCTCCACCATTACAGTGCTCTTCACCACTACGGCGCTCTCCACCACTATGGTGCTCTCCATCATTACGATGCTCTCCACCATTACGTTGCTCTCCACCACTACGGTGCTCTCCAACATTACGATGCTCTCCACCACTACGGTGCTCTCTACCACTACGGTGCTCTCCACCACTACGGTGCTCTCCACCACTACGTTGCTCTCCATCATTACGATGTTCTCCACCACTACTGTGCTCTCCACCATTACGGTGCTCTCCACCACTACGGTGCTCTCCATCATTACGATGCTCTCCACCACTACTGTGCTCTCCACCACTACTGTGCTCTCCACAACTACGGTGTTCACTACGGTGCTCTCCACCACTACGGTGCTCTCCACCATTACGGTGCTCTCCACCACTACGGTGCTCTCCACCATTACGGTGCTCTCCACCACTACGGTGCTCTCCACCATTACGTTGCTCTCCACCACTACGGTGCTCTCCACCATTACGATGCTCTCCACCGCTACGGTGCTCTTCACCACTTCGGTGCTCTCTACCTCTACGGTGCTCGCCACCATTACGGTGTTCTCCACCTCTACGATGCTCTCCACCACTACGGTGTTTTCCACCGCTACAGTGCTCTCCACAACTACGGTGCTCTCCACCACTACGGTGTTCTCCACCACTACTGTGCTCTCCACCACTACGGTGCTCTCCACCACTACGGTGCTCTCCACCACTACGGTGTTCTCCACCACTACGGTGCTCTCCACCAATACAGTGCTCTCCACTACTACGGTGCTCTCCACCACTGCGGTGCTATCCACCACTACGGTGCTCTCCAACTTTACGGTGTTCACCACTACGGTGCTCTCCACCACTACAGTGCTCTCCACCACTACGGTGCTCTCCACCAATACAGTGCTCTCCACCACTACGGTGCTCTCCACCATTACGGTGTTCTCCACCACTACGGTGCTCTCCATCACTACAGTGTTCTCCACCACTACGGTGCTCTCCACCACTACGGTGCTCTCCACCACTACAGTGTTCTCCACCACTACGGTGCTCTCCACCACTACAGTGCTCTCCACCGCTGCAGTGCTCTCCACCACTACGGTGCTGTCCACTACAGTGCTTTCCACCACTACGGTGCTCTCCATCACTACAGTGCTGTCCACCACTACAGTGTTCTCCACAACTGCGGTGCTCTCCACCGCTACAGTGTTCTCCACCACTACAGTGTTCTCCACCACTACAGTACTCTCCACCACTACTGTGCTCTCCACCGCTACAGTGCTCTCCACCACTACGGTGCTCTCCACCACTACGGTGCTCTCTACCGCTTCAGTGTTCTCCACCACTACAGTGTTCTCCACCACTACAGTGCTCTCCACCACTGCAGTGCTCTCCACCGCTACAGTGTTCTCCACCACTACAGTGCTCTCCACCACTACAGTGTTCACCACTACAGTGCTCTCCACTACGGTGCTCTCCACCACTGCGGTGCTCTCCACCACTACAGTGCTCTCCACCACTACGGTGCTCTCCACCACTACGGTGATAAATTAGACACATGTGCAACTCTTGGGTATCTTTATTGAGGAAACGTTTCGCCACACAGTGGCTTCATCAGTCCATACAAGGGAGAATCTTGAAGAACAGGAGTAGAATGAGGTAATCAGTCCCTCAACCTTGAGTCGATGTGGTCAGTCCATCAATCTTCAATAGAATACGGCATACGTGCGGAGAAGGAGCTTATAAACCGTTGGTAGGAGAGGTGCAGCAGTCATAGGCGGTGTCACATTTGTTCAATGTGGAAGTAGGTCGTGCCCAAGAATTAGGCAAGCGAATAATTCCCAAGTATTAAGATCCCAAGAAGTTGCAGTGTCTGACAGGTTTGTAGATGAATGGTTCAGAGAACCGACATGTTGATAAATTAGACACATGTGCAACTCTTGGGTATCTTTATTGAGGAAACGTTTCTCTGAGCCATTCATCTACAAACCTGTCAGACACTGCAACTTCTTGGGATCTTAATACTTGGGAATTCTTCGCTTGCCTAATTCTTGGGCACGACCTACTTCCACATTGAACAAATGTGACACCACCTATGACTGCTGCACCTCTCCTACCAACGGTTTATAAGCTCCTTCTCCGCACGTATGCCGTATTCTATTCAAGATTGATGGACTGACCACATCGACTCAAGGTTGAGGGACTGATTATCTCATTCTACTCCTGTTCTTCAAGATTCTCCCTTGTATGGACTGATGTAGCCACTGTTTGGCGAAACGTTTCCTCAATAAAGATACCCAAGAGTTGCACATGTGTCTAATTTATCAACATGTCGGTTCTCTGAACCATTCATCTACAAACCACTACGGTGCTCTCATAAGAACATAAGAAAGGAGGAACACTGCAGGAGGCCTGTTGGCCCATACTAGGCAGGTCCTTTACAATTCATCCCACTAACAAAACATTTGCCCAACCCAATTTTCAATGCCACCCAAGAAATAAGCTCTGATGTGAAAGTCCCACTCAAATCCAACCCTTCCCACTCATGTACTTATCCAACCTAAATTTGAAACTACCCAAAGTCCCAGCCTCAATAACCCAACTAGGTAGACTGTTCCACTCATCAACTACCCTATTTCCAAAGCAATACTTTGAAAGTTAGGACACATGTGCAACATCTGGATATCTTTATTGTAGACGTTTCGCCATCCAGTGGCTTTATCAATACAGATTCTAGGACATAATAGGAAGACAGTAGAACTATATACAAAAGATGAGGTAATCAGTCCCTCGGCCTTGGAGTTAGTGTTCACAGCATCGTGGTGGAGGAGAATCTCAGATTCTCCTCCACCACGATGCTGTGGTGGAGGAGATGCTGTGGTGGAGGAGAATCTCCAGATTCTCCTCCACCACGATGCTGTGAACACTAACTCCAAGGCCGAGGGACTGATTACCTCATCTTTTGTATATAGTTCTACTGTCTTCCTATTATGTCCTAGAATCTGTATTGATAAAGCCACTGGATGGCGAAACGTCTACAATAAAGATATCCAGATGTTGCACAAGTGTCCTAACTTTCATATTGTCGGTATTTTATACCTTTCTTGCACAAACCAATACTTTCCTATGGTATTTTATACCATTTTAATGTTCAAACTTTCCTATGTCCTTTCTAAATCTAAACTTATCTAATTTAAATCCTTACTGCGGGTTCTCTCTTGGAGAGACATCCTCAAGACTTTATTAATATTCCCTTTATTAATACCTATCTTCCACTTATACACTTCGATCAGGTCTCCCCTCATTCTTCGTCTAACAAGTGAATGTAACTTAAGAGTCTTCAATCTTTCTTCATAAGGAAGATTTCTAATGCTATGTATTAATTTAGTCATCCTACACTGAATGTTTTCTAACGAATTTATGTCCATTCTGTAATATGGAGACTAGAACTGAGCTGCATAATCTAGGTGAGGCCTTACTAATGATGTATAAAGCTGCAGTATGACCTCTGGACTTCTGTTGCTTACACTTCTTGATATAAATCCCAGTAATCTATTTGCCTTATTACGTACGCTTAGGCATTGCTGTCTTGGTTTAAGGTTGCTGCTCACCATAACCCCCAAGTCCTTTTCGCAATCTGTATGGCTAAGTTCTACATCATTTAACTTATAAGTACTAGGGTTATGGGCACTCCCAAGCTTCAGAACCTTGCATTTATCTACTTTGAACTGCATCTGCCACTTTTCTGACCAAGAATTGAGTTTGTTTAAATCCTCCTGAAGTTCCATAACATCTACGTTTGAATCAATTATCCTACCTATCTTTGTGTCATCGGCGAATTTGCTCATATCACTAGTAATTCCCTCATCAAGATCATTGATATATATTATAAACAACAACGGGCCCAAGACTGATCCCTGTGGAACGCCACTTGTTACAGATCCCCACTCGGATTTAACCCCATTTATGGACACTCTCTGCTTCCTGTCTGTGAGCCATGACTCGACCCACGAGAGCACTTTTCTCCCAATGCCATGAGCTGCCACTTTCTTTAACAGTCTATGGTGCGGAACTCTATCAAAAGCCTTACTAAAATCTAAGTAAATAATATCAAATTCTTTATCGTGGTCAACAGCCTCAAAAGCTTTACTGAAGAAAGTTAATAAATTAGTTAGACAAGACCGGCCTCTTGTGAATCCATGCTGAGTATCATTAATCAAGCTATGCATATCGAGATGGGTTTTTATAATCTCAGCTGTAATTGACTCTAGTAATTTGCCTACAATTGAGGTCAGGCTTATTGGGCGGTAATTTGACGGTAACGACTTGTCCCCTGTTTTAAAAATAGGAATTACATTAGCCATCTTCCACATATCAGACACTACCTGGAGGTTACCTGGAGGTTATTCCGGGGATCAACGCTCCCGCGGCCCGGTCCATGACCAGGCCTCCCGATGGATCAGGGCCTGATCAACTAGGCTGTTACTGCTGGCCGCACGCAGTCCGACGTACGAGCCACAGCCCGGCTGATCCGGCACTGACTTTAGGTATCTGTCCAGCTCTCTCTTGAAGGCAGCCAGGGGTTTATTGGCAATTCCCCTAATGCTTGATGGGAGACTGTTGAACAGTTTTGGGCTCCGGACACTTATGGTGTTTTCTCTTAGTGTACCAATGGCGCCCCTACTTTTTATTGGCGGCATTTTGCATCGCCTGCCCAGTCTTTTACTTTCGTAGGGAGTGATTTCTGTGTGCAGATTTGGGACCATTCCTTCCAAGATTTTCCAAGTGTAGATTATGATATATCTCTCCCTCCTGCGTTCCAACGAGTATAAGTTTGAAGAGATAAATTAAAAATATTAGTTAATGATACACAAATAACCCGCACATAAAAGAGAGAAGCTTACGACGACGTTTTGGTCCGACTTGGACCATTGACAAAGTCACACTAACCAGAGGGAACGAACGAACGAAAGTTCAGGTAAGATCCCAAATGGGATGAGCGGGGAAGACGGGACAGACGAAGAACAGTGCTGGAGAGGAGTGTTCTTAGTCGTAGAAATAGAGCCAGGGCTTAACCCAGCAGCGAGGCGATCGTGGGACAGATATTGAGAAGAGAAATTCAGGCTCTTCTGTTGGGACTCCGGTGGGGTGAGCGGGAAGGAAGGGACATGCGACGTTTAGAGCTAGAGAGGAGTGTAGAACTGAGCCATGTCTTAACCCAAAGGGTAAGGCGAACGTGGATCAGAGAATGGTACCTGTCATAGAAGGTACCTCTCGGAGAATCCAAGGTTATTTGTAAATAGGGTTAGGAGCAGGATCATGCAAGGAGTAGAAAATGTTGTGTTGGTTTGTGGGTCTGCGAATGTCTTCGTCAAGGAGAGAGGTCCAGTAGTCATGTCGTGTCACGAGTTTGTCAATCTGTCTGTCACTGAGCGTCTTCCAGTACAGATTCAGCGCAGGGATGTCTAACTGGGCATGTAGAGACTCGCATGTGGCGAAGTCCTCCCATCTGACATCAAGCACCCAGCGCAGCGCCTTGTTCTGGACACGCTGCAGTTTAAGTAAGTTTGTTTTTGCTGCAAGAGAGAGGGCTAGAGGAGAGTAAGTTATCAGAGGACGTATAAGGGATTTGTAGAGGTGTAGTTTGGTGCGTTGAGAGGCATGTTTCAGCTTGTAGAGGCCCGCAAGGGCCTTACTAGCTATTGCATGCCTTGAGTGAATGTGTCCGTGTAAGCGTAGAAGGTAGTCAAGATTAACGCCAAGGACAGTGACAGATTGTGTCATGGGGATGTAAGTGCGGGTGTCAGCTGTTCTGAGCTCGACAGGTAATGGAGGATCACGTTTTCTGTAGTTAAAATATGTAATGCTGGATTTAGCTGCATTGGTTTTGATCCTCCATTTTTGTTCCCAGATGGCTATCCTGTCGACCTCATTTTGTGTTTTGTGTGTGAGTGTATCTATATTGGCATGGGTGATAAGTTGTGTAATGTCGTCTGCATAGGCTAGTGTGATGGAGTTTTGGTATACAGGTGTTGGAATGTCGTTAGTGGATAAAATGTAGAGGGTAGGGGAGAGGACAGATCCCTGGGGTACTCCAGCATTTAGTGTGAAGTAGTCAGAGTAACAGCCTTGGAATTTGATTCTCATGGTACGGCCGTCTAGGAAGTTGCAGAGGAGTTTACGAGTAGTGAGAGGCAGGTTAAAGTTAGTGCAGAGTTTGTACTTGAGCCCTTGGTGCCAGACAGTGTCAAAAGCTTTTTGAACGTCTTTTGCAACCAGGGCTGTCCTGTTTCTTTGTTCTGTGTTTATGTGGATGTAGTTGAGAATGATGTTAATGGCATCTTGTGTGGATCTGTGTGTTCTGAAGCCAAACTGACCATCAGAAAGTAGAGAGTTGTGTTTCAGGTGTCTGCGAAGGCGATGGTTGATGAGTTTTTCAAAGAGTTTACCTAAAGTTTCGAGGAGGCTGATAGGGCGATAATTTCTAGGATCAGAGTGGTCTTTTTTGGGTTTAGGAAGGAGGATAGCAGTAGCAGCTTTGAAGAGGGAAGGGAAGTATCCAGAGGCAAGGGAGGCATTGAGGAGGTTTGTGTAGGCAGTAATGATAGAGTCAGGAAGGTGTTTTAGGATAATATGGTTTAGGCCAGAGGCGCCAGGAGCCTTGGGAGGAAGGTGTCTGAGGAGAGTTTCAATGTCTGTGTTGGTGAAAGGAATGTCGAGTTCTTGGGAGGAGGTAAGAGAGTCTAGATGAATGTGGCTATCTGGTGTTGTATCTTGTGTGTGTGCAGTGTTCCAATGTTCTATGTTCTGAATGTGTTGAATAACGTTAGGGTGAGGTCGGTGAGGGTGGAAGATGTTCTCCCAGATGTGTTTGAAGATGTTGGTAGCAGCCTGCGGGTCTGAGATGTGTGTGTTGTTGTGGGTGATGTGTTTGAATTTGTTGGTGGGAGTAGTGCCTCTTATTTTTTTGATAAAGTTCCAGAAGGCTTTAGTGTTTTTAATACGCTGTTTGTCAGCTTGTTGTATGAGTTGTGACCAGTGATTGTTGTGGTCTTGGTCTAGACTGTGTAGAATGTTGTTTCTAAGGTAAGTGAGATCTAATCGAACTTGATTAAATCTGTGTGTGTTGTAGAGGAAGCGGTTGTGGTAGCAGATAGTCTTCTTGTTCTGAGTGACGGTTTGAAGGAATAACGAGTGGTGTGAGTTTTCTTTGGTATTGCGTTGTTGGCTGCTTGTGTAATGGTGTCCTGGATGAGATCAAGTTGAGTATCGATGTCAGAGACAGGTTTGTTGTTATAGTCAGAGGTGAGGTTAATATTGTCTATGTGTTGTTTGAAAGCATCCCAGTCAGCGTTCTTGTAGGAGAAGGAAGGTGTGGTTGGAATGAGGATAGGGTTGGAGGAGATGTGCAAGATGACTGGGATGTGATCAGAGCCTATAATAGGGCCAGGTGAGATGTAGTGTTGAAATAGAGAACTGGCTCGGTTTGCCAGAATGATGTCTGGTTTGCCTTGGCCCGTGTGATTGAAGAAGGTATTGAAGTCTGGGCCGAGATGAATTAGGTGTTTATGGTTAGTGAAGTTGAGTAATTGGTGACCAAGTTGGTTGTTACTGGTGTGATGAAAGGCGGTGTGTTTGACATTCATGTCAGCTAGTAGGTATGTTGGTGTGTTGGTGTAGTTGAAGACTAAGGAAAGGTCGTGTATGTTGAGAATAGTGTTTGGGCGAGCATAGGTGGTGAAAAAGATAAAGGGGCCAAGGTGGGTGTGTATTCTGACTGCAAGACAGTGTTGGTGAATAAAAGGGATTGGGAGAGATTCGTGTTTTATGTTGGATTTGACAAGGATGGCAACCCCATCGTGGGGATCATAGGGGGACTGTAGTGCAGTATAACCATAATGGCGGATACATTGAGGGGCTTTGAGGCAGGTACTGTTTAGCAAAACAATATCTGGTCTCTCTGCTTCAAGGAGCTCGGCCAGTAGGTGTCTAATAGTAAAGTAAGAACGTACGTTGAACTGAATCACTTTAAACATGATTTAATGGTTTCGTCATAGCAAAGTTAATGTCGGAGGAGTTTGGATTAAAACCCATGATAGTGGTGCCATCAGTGGATGCGAGTTTGTAGGTGTTACGGACCCGTTTCCTGGAGGGGGAGGAAGAGATGGATCTGTTTTTATGTTCTTTTGTATGTCTGTCAGAAGTTGGGCAGGTTTGGGTTTGAGTGGATTTTGTCTGGAGGAGGTGGAGTTGGACCTGGATGAAGTTTTGGTTGTGGTGGAGGAGTGGGCAAAGGTAGATGCAGAGGAAGTGGAAGCTTTGGTGGGGGACGAGGAAGTGGAAGCTATGGTACTGGGTAAGGAAGCGGAAGCTTTGGTTGGGGATGAGGAAGTGGGTAAGGAGGTCGGGGGAGGGGTGGTCGTAGCAGCAGCAGTAGGGGTGTTGGTGGGAGGGGTGGAAGTAGTGAAGAGGGGTAGGGGGGGGAGGAGAGCTGGTGGGTGTTGGAATTGGGGGGGTGGGAGAGAGGGAGGAGGTAGAGGTTGTAGGAGGCTTAGAAGAGAAGCAGGAAGGAGGGATAATTAAAGAGGGAAGATTGTTAGCGGACAAGATTAGGTTAAGGACATGTGAGTAGTCTGATTGGTAGGCTTGAGAGATTACCATCGCAGAGTGGGCAGCGGTGGCGAGTTGGCAGTTAGTTTTGTAGTCTAGTGTGGGTGTAGGTGTAGGTGTAGACAGAACCTCTGTCTCTTATTCTCTTGCTTCTTGGCTGGCCAAAACCCTCACTCCCTTTCTTGGTACTTTTTCTCCTGCCCACCTCCGTCACTCTCAAGACTTCATTGAACGGGTTCGCTCTCTCCCAACCTGTAAGATGCTTAGTCTTGACGTTGAGTCCCTCTTCACCAATGTCCCTCTTGATGATGTCCTTGATTTCCTTAGAGAGAAGGCCCATGAAGGCTTTCTTCATCTCCCTATCCCCACTGATGTCTTTCTTGATCTGATCCGCCTCTGTGTGGACTCTAACTCCTTTTCCTTCCAAGGGAAATATTATTCTCAAACCTTCGGTGTCGCTATGGGCTCTCCTCTCTCTCCTGTCCTTGCTAATCTTTACATGGAATACTTCGAGACTGTTCTTCTTCCTTCCCTCGATGTGCAACCTTCACTCTGGCTCCGCTATGTGGATGACATCTTTGCTCTGTGGCCTCATGACTCCAGTCTCTTCCAACCTTTTCTCGAAGCTCTTAATAATCTTGCCCCTTCCATTAAGTTTAAAGCTGAATGGGAATCTAATTCCTTGCTTCCTTTCCTTGATGTCCATGTCCACCGCTCAGTTACAGGTTTTTCCTTTTCCGTTTACCGTAAACCTATGCACAGTGGCATGTACATTCACTACTTTTCCTATCATGCTTCCCCTGTCAAGAAAAGTGTTCTTATCTCCCTCTTTCTCCGTGCCCTCCGCATCTGTGATCCTCAGTTCCTTCCAGCAGAAATTTCCACTCTTCATAATTCGTTCTCCCGTCTTGGCTACCCTTCCCATTTCATAGACTCTGCCCTCTCACGTGCTAAACGCAATTTCTTCTCTCCCAAACTCTCTACCCATGGGAACTCTTCTATCCTCTGCCTTCCCTACATTTCCGGTCTTTCTAATTCAACAATTCTCTCCGTCCCTTAGACATCAAGCTTACCTTCCGCCAGACTAACACTCTTCGCACTAATCTCGTTCATACCTCTCCTCCCTCTACAGATGTTTCTGGTGTCTACTCTATTTCTTGCTCCTCCTGTCCTCTTCAATACTTCGGAGAAACTGGTCGATCTCTTTCTGACAGACTTAGGGAGCACAAAAATAGTGTTAGGCTTGCCGACACTAACAATGCTCTTTTCTGTCACGTCAGAGATCATAGCCATCCTATTGACTGGTCTTCTGCTAAAACTGTCTTCCCTACTTCCAACTCGAACAGTCGCCGTCTAGTTGAATCCTCTCTAATACACAACTTTCCTTGTATGAACCTTAGCCCTGGCTTCGTCTCTGTAGATGCCTTCCTCTCCCACTACATTGTAAAATGCTCCAAACTTCAGAACACCCGTGACTTAACCTGAATCCTCATTTTTTTCTTTTTTCTTTTTTCTTCTTCCTCTTCCCCTTTCCTCTTTCCTTTTCTCCTCTGTTGTCTTTCTCTCTCCTGTCTCGTGTTTCTGTTCCTTCTTCATTTATTTCACCACTTCCCCTTTCACGCACCTCTGTGCGCTTGCTCTCCCTCTGTGGGCATCTAGCTCTCTTGCAGTGCTCTCCTTCCTTTGTATTTGACTGGCTCGTCTTCCTTATTTCCCACTTCTACCACTACCACTACTACTACCTCTTCTTCTTCTACTACTACTACTACAACTACTGATGAAATTAAGATACATGTGCGGCGTCTGGTTGTCTTTGTTGTGGACGTTTCGCCATCCAGTGGCTGGCTGGATGGCGAAGCGTCTACGATGGGGATGCCCGGGTGTTGTGCATGTGTCTTAATTTCATCTTGTCGGTATTATATACAATTCCTGTACTACTACTACTACTACTACTACCACTACCTCTTCCTGCATATATATAGCCGTCCTGCTCCCCCTCTGGTTAGTGTGACTTTGTCAGTGGTCCAAGTCGGACCGAAACGTCGTCGTAAGCTTCTCTCTTTTATGTGCGGGTTATTTGTGTATCGTTCCAGTCACGGTATTGTGCCTTTTTTCGTTATTTATTAGTTAATGGTTCACAGAGTTCCATTTTGCATTCCTTAAGAACCCTTGAAAAAACCTCATCAGGACCTGGCGACTTATTTTGCTTCAGTCTGTCTATCTGCTTCACAACCATTTCACTAGGGACTGTGATGTTACATAATTTATCTTCTTCTAGCCCACTATAAAAATTAATTACTGGAATATTGTTTGTGTCTTCCTGTGTAAAAACTGAGAGAAAATAATTATTAAAAATCGAGCACATTTCATTCTCTTTGTCAGTAAGGTGCCCATAGTTATTTTTAAGGGGACCTATCTTATCTCTAACTTTTGTTCTATAGACCTGGAAAAAACTTTTTGGGTTAGTTTTAGAATCCCTAGCAACTTTAATTTCATAGTCCCTTTTAGCTTTTCTTATCCCCTTTTTAATGTCCCTCTTAATGTCAATATACTGATTCATAAGATGACCCTCACCTCTTTTGATACGCCTATAAATTCCTTTCTTATGCCCTAGTAGATATTTGAGTCTATTATTCATCCATTTTGGGTCATTTCTATTTGATCTAATTTTTTTATATGGGATAAACGTTCTTTGAGCAGCATGTATAGTGTTCAGAAAACTGTCATATTGATAGCTCACTTCGTTACCCCAGTCAACAGATGATAAGTGTTCTCTAAGCCCATCGTAATCTGCTAAGCGAAAATCTGGGACTGTTACTGAGTTATCGCTACTATCGTACTTCCATTCAATGCTAAATGTAATTGATTTGTGGTCGCTAGCACCCAGTTCCTCTGAAATTTCTAAATTATTAACAAGGGATTCATTGTTTGCCATAACTAAGTCAAGCAGGTTATTTCCCCTTGTAGGTTCAGTCACAAACTGCTTCAAAAAACAATCCTGAACTACTTCTAAGAAGTCGTATGATTCTAAATTCCCAGTCAAGAAATTCCAATCAATATGACTAAAGTTAAGTCTCCTAGAATTACTACATTATCGTGCCTTGTGGCCTTAACAATTTCCTATCTAAGTTTGGGAGACGGTATATCACTCCTAAAATCAGTTTTTCATGCTCCTCTGAAAATTCTATCCAAACAGACTCTGTATGTGTTACTTCAGACTTAATACCCGTTTTTATGCAACAGTTCAAGCGATCTCGGACATACATTGCCACCCCACCCCCCTTCCCGATACTTCTATCTACTTGGAACAATTTAAAACCCTGAATATGACATTCCGCAGGCATGTCCCGACTTTTTGAATTAAACCACGTCTCAGTTAAGGCAAATACATCAATGTTACCTGCACTAGCAACTAATCTCAACCCGTCCATCTTATTCCTAGCACTACGGCAATTAGCATAATAAACATTGAAAGACTCTCCTTTCTCTTTACCCTTCCTGCTCACTTCTGTTTTTCTACTAAACCTATTACTGTCCTTATCACCCAAAGTCCCTGGCTTTTCAATATCTACCTCGTTCTGCTTATTACTAGTTCCCCTAGAACTCGTAATATTACTACACTGGGACTTCACTGTTTTCCTGCCAAAACCCATACCACTAACTATTCCTAGTTTAAAGTCCTAACTGCTCCCTCCACTGCAGTTGCCAGTGCTACCACCCCAGACCTAGATAAGTGAACCCCATCCCTGGCATACATGTCATTTCTGAAATAGAAGAGGTCCCAGTTGTCTATGAATGTTACCGCATTTTCCTTACAGTATTTGTCCAGCCAGCAATTGACACCAATTGCCCTGGACAACCATTCATTTCCAACTCCTCTCCTTGGCAAAACACCACATATGACAGGGTTCCCACCCTTACTCCTAATTATTTCAATTGCTGACCTATACCTGCTAATCAGGTCTTCACTCCTATGTCTGCCAACATCGTTGCCTCCAGCACTGAGACAGATAATAGGATTGCTCCCATTACCTCTCATGATGTCATCCAGACGGCTAACAATATCCTCCATCCCAGCCCCAGGAAAGCAAACTCTCTGTCTCCTACTCCTGTCCTTCAAGCAGAACGCCCTATCCATATACCTAACTTGGCTATCCCCAACAACAACAATATTCTTACCTTCCTTGGTGTCGTTCGTCGTGATGTTCCCAGTAGTCGACTCACATTCGTCGGGTAGCACTGAGAATGTATTAGATGTTTCCACAACAGTTTCCACGGCACTCTTTCTTCTTCATCGTTTCTACCTTTCCATTCGTCTTCTTGATCGTCAACTTCGTTCCCTGCTGTCCAGCCACTGACCAGTTTCCCTTCTTGACCTGAGGACTCAAAACAGGAGGACTACTACGAATCTTCTTGTTTTCCTCGGTCAGTCGCCGAATCTTCAACTTCGCCATCCTCAATTCTTCCTTAAGCTGTTGGTAAAGTTGCTCGATGGAGGGCATCTTGCTTCAATTCGTAGAGAGCGCGCAAACAGGTCTTCACAGAGCTAAGTACACGTCAACACTACGGTGCTCTCCATCACTACAGTGGTCTCCACAACTACGGTGCTCTCCACCACTACAGTGCTCTCCACCACTACGGTGCTCTCCACCACTACGGTGCTCTCCACCACTACGGTGCTCTCCACCACTACGGTGCTCTCCACCACTGCGGTGCTCTCCATCACTACAGTGCTCTCCACCACTACTGTGCTCTCCACCGCTACAGTGCTCTCCACCAATACGGTGCTCTCCACCACTACGGTGCTCTCCACCGCTACATGTTCTCCACCAATAGAGTGTTCTCCAGCGCTACGGTGCTCTCTACCGCTACAGTGTTCTCCACCACTACAGTGTTCTCCACCACTACAGTGCTCTCCACCACTGCAGTGCTCTCCACCGCTACAGTGTTCTCCACCACTACAGTGCTCTCCACCACTACAGTGTTCACTACTACAGTGCTTTCCACCACTACGGTGCTCTCCACCACTACGGTGCTCTCCACCACTACAGTGCTCTCCACCACTACGGTGCTCTCCACCACTACGGTGCTCTCCACCACTACGGTGCTCTCCATCACTACAGTGGTCTCCACCACTACGGTGCTCTCCACCACTACGGTGCTCTCCACCACTACGGTACTCTCCACCACTACAGTGCTCTCCAACACTACAGTGTTCTCAACCACTACAGTGCTCTCCACCACTACGGTGCTCTCCACCACTACGGTGCTCTCCACCACTACGGTGCTCTCCACCACTGCGGTGCTCTCCACCACTACGGTGCTCTCCATCACTACAGTGTTCTCCACCACTACAGTGCTCTCCACCACTACAGTGTTCTCCACCACTGCGGTGCTCTCCACTACTACGGTGCTCTGCACCACTACGGTGCTCTGCACCACTACGGTGCTCTCCACCACTACGGTTCTCTCCACCACTGCGGTGCTCTCCACCACTACGGTGTTTTCAATCACTACAGTGTTCTCCACCTCTACAGTGCTCTCGACCACTACAGTGTTCTCCACCACTACGGTGCTCTCCACCACTACGGTGCTCTCCACCACTGCGGTGCTCTCCACCACTACGGTGTTCTCAATCACTACAGTGTTCTCCACCTCTACAGTGCTCTCCACCACTACAGTGGTCTCCATCACTACGGTGCTCTCCACCACTACGGTGCTCTCCATCACTACAGTGCTCTCCACCTCTACAGTGCTCTCCACCACTACAGTGGTCTCCATCACTACGGTGCTCTCCATCACTACAGTGCTCTCCATCACTACAGTGCTCTCCACCACTACGGTGCTCTCCACCACTACGGTGCTCTCCACCACTACAGTGTTCTTCACCACTACAGTGCTCTCCACCACTACGGTGCTCTCCACCACTACAGTGTTCTCCATCACTACAGTGCTCTCCACCACTACAGTGTTCTCCATCACTACGGTGCTCTCCACCACTACGGTGCTCTCCATCACTACAGTGCTCTCCATCACTACAGTGCTCTCCACCACTACGGTGCTCTCCACCACTACAGTGCTCTCCACCACTACAGTGTTCTCCACCACTACGGTGCTCTCCACCACTACCGTGCTCTCCACCACTATGGTGGTCTCCATCACTACAGTGCTCTCCACCACTACGGTGCTCTCCACCACTACGGTGCTCTCCACCACTACGGTGCTCTCCACCACTACGGTGCTCTCCACCACTGCGGTGCTCTCCACCACTACGGTGTTCTCAATCACTACAGTGTTCTCCACCACTACAGTGTTCTCCACCACTACGGTGCTCTCCACCACTACGGTGCTCTCCACCACTACGGTGCTCTCCACCACTACGGTGTTCTCAATCACTACAGTGTTCTCCACCACTACAGTGTTCTCCACCACTACAGTGTTCTCCACCACTACGGTGCTCTCCACCACTACGGTGGTCTCCATCACTACAGTGCTCTCCACCACTACGGTGCTCTCCACCACTACAGTGTTCTCCACCACTACGGTGCTCTCCACCACTACGGTGCTCTCCACCACTAAGGTGGTCTCCATCACTACAGTGCTCTCCACCACTACGGTGCTCTCCACCACTACGGTGCTCTCCACCACTAAGGTGGTCTCCATCACTACAGTGCTCTCCACCACTACGGTGCTCTCCACCACTACGGTGCTCTCCACCACTAAGGTGGTCTCCATCACTACAGTGCTCTCCACCACTACGGTGCTCTCCACCACTACGGTGCTCTCCACCACTAAGGTGGTCTCCACCACTACGGTGCTCTCCACCACTACGGTGCTCTCCACCACTACGGTGCTCTCCACCACTACGGTGCTGAGGGACTGGTTACCTCATCCCACGTATATAGTTCTATTATCTTACAGTTAAGTCTTACAATTTATACTGATAAAGCCACTGGACGCTGCACATGTGTCTAATTCTTCACACATGAATCTTACTCAAAATACATTAAAAAAAACAGAGAGTTTTGAAGATTCTTGAATAAAATGTACGTGAGTAATTAATGAAAATTCGTGATAAAGCTAATGAAAATTGTGCTAAAAATGTTCCGAGAAACAGGAAATTCCATCTGATTAATATTGTGAACGTCAAAATGGTATACAATACCGACATGTCGGTATTGTATACCATTTTGACGTTCATCTTGTCAGACACTGCAACACATGGCATCTTGGTACAGAAAACGCCTAGACAACCCTTCCAAGTGAGAACTGTTGGATCTGAGAGGGACCTGACCTCTCAGTGGCTACACTCTCACTACTACTACTACTACTACTACTACTACTACTACTACTACTACTACTACTACTACTACTACTTCTCTGCACCTCTCCTTCCGACAGTATTTAAGTCTCCGCACTGTCGCTTGATCTTCAGATAGTTCCTGACTATGGAACTGAACTCTCCAGGCCGAGGGACTGACAACCTCAAATTCTACGACTTCAAGGGTGATGGACTGATTACATCGTCTTCACATCTCTACTGTTCCTGCCTACTTTCTGTATTCGACTGAAGAAGCCTACTGTGTAGGCGAAACGTTTCGGAATAAAGTTGCCTAACTGTTGCCTATGTGTCTTTCCTACCAACCTGATTAATATTGAAATGCCGTAAATCCCCGGATTTTTTTTTGTCAATTTTCTTACCATATTTACATCATATTTAAAACACTGTTCACTCCTGTAAGAAATTTAATTCAGAAGTTTTTGGAAAACCTAATTTCTAAAAAAATAGCAAAAAACAACAAATTGGCATCCAAACATGAGCATGAGCCCTACCATTCACTTCAGCCTGTGTCAACCATCGTTCTGTTACTCTTACCAAATTCTTTCCTTGGCTTCCTGCTGTTCTGTGGTGGGTTATACGTCACTTCAATTACCACCTTGGGACCTCCAGACTGAAGTGTTCCTATTATGTGGTCTTTTGCTTCTCCTCTGTCTCCTCTCTCCAGCTCGTCAAAATTCCATTGGTTTTTGATGAGCACTCATTGAGCAGTGCCACTCCTCCACCCCCTCTGTTCTCTCCGTATTTCCTCAAGATCTGATATCCTGTTGGAAAGATGGCACCTGTTATCGCTCGCGTGAGTGTGTGTATTCACCTGTATATGGTGGCAGGGCTCAAGTCTCAACTCCTGGCCCCGCTTCTTTGCTAACCACTACTGAGTTCACTCTAGTGGCTTTAAGAACGTTATCGTACCCCTTCTTAAGGCTATATATGTATCCTGCCTTTACAACTCCACTGTCCAGATTGTTCAACTTTCTGTATAAGACATAATAAACACTTCCTAACACTGCTGTGCATCATCTGTGTTCACAACTTCCATCTGCGCCCTCGTGTTTCTGATTCCCATCTCTTGAACCACCTGTCCCTGTCTACCCATAATTTGTCTCAATACTTTGCATGTCATCATGTCACCGCTAGTCCTTCTGTCCTGTACCCACTCATTGACCTAATTATGGTTGTAAAGGTCAGGTCTCAGCTACTGGACCCACTTTTTCGCTGGTAGCTGCTAGGTTAAATTTTTCTTGGCTTAAAATGCTTGTGGTACCTCTTCTTAAAGCTGTGCATGAATCCTGCTACTACCATTTCACTCTCCAGGTCGTTCCAATTCATGAAAAATCTAAGGGTGAAGAAATACTTCCTAACTTCCCTGTAACTCTTCCGACTTTTCAACTTCCAGCAACGCCTTCGTGTTCTTGTTTCTCATCTTTCAAGCAATTTGTTATTATTCACCCTATTAATTCCTCTTAGTATTTTGTACGTTGTAATAATATCAACCCTAGTCCTGTCGTCCAGTAATATCGGGCTGAGTTTCCTTAGCCTCTCCTTTACACTTTCTCCATACTGGTGCTGCATACTCCATTATGGGCTTGACATACATGGTATATAGTGTTATGAATGGCTCTTTACTTAGATGTCTTAAAGCTAGTCTTAGATTTGTCAGACCCACATTTGCTGCAGAAGTTACTTGGTTGATATATGCTTCAGGCGATATGCTTGGTACAAGACCTGTCCCAAGGTCCTTCTCCTTGAGTGAGGTTTGCATGTATTCCATCTGCGGTCTTCTTTGTCCTTTCCCAAGCTTCATGACTTTGCGCTTGGTGGGGTTAAGCTCCAGAAGCCCATTGTCGGACCAGGATTGCAACCTGTCCAGGTCCTTGTTAGCTTGAATTCTCCGCATTAGCTTTGTGTCGTCAGCAAACAGGGACAATTCTGAATCTCTTCACATATACCAGAAGCAGCACCGGCACGAGGACTGACCCTTGTGGAACCCCGCTCGACACATGTGTCCACTCTGACACCTCCTCACGTACCATCACTCGTTGTCTCCTTCCTGTCAGGTATTCTCTGATCCACTGCAGTGCCTTTTCCGCTATACCTGCCTGCTCCTCTAGCTCTGTGTGGAACTATGGTGAAAGCCTTCTTACAGTCCCAGAATATGCAGTCTACCCACCTGTCTCTCTTCTGTCTTCTGTTACCTTCTCGTAGAACAACAGTAGATTTGTAACGCAGGATTTCCCATTTTTGAAACCGTGCTCATTTCCTTTAAGTGCTCCATCACTGTTCTCCTGATAATCTTCCCCGTGACTTAACATGCTATACATGTCAGTGACACTGGTCTGTAGTTTACTGCTGCCTGTCTCCTTTCTTAAAAATTAGGATTACATTTGCTGTCTTCCACACCTCTGGTATTTGCCATTTTTCAATAGATTTGCCGAAGACTGTTGTTAGTGGCGCACACAGTGTGTCTGCTTCCTCTCTCGGAACCCATGCAGAGATGGTGTCTGAGCCAACTACCTTCGAGGTATCTAGTTCGCATAGCAGTTTCTTCATCTACTCTTCGGTTGTGTGTTGTGTCCAGTACTTGCTATATTCTCTACCACCTCGGTTTGCGGGAAGTCATTCTGTCTCTACTGAGAATTCCTCCCCAAATCTCTTGTTAAGCTCTTCACATACTTCCTGGTCATTTCTTGTGAGCTTCTCTCCTTCCTTCCTAGGCCTGATTTCTTGGTCTCTGAATGTTGTTTTCCTCCTGATGTGGCTGTATAACAGCTTCTGGTCAGCCTTGGCTTTCGATGCTATGTCATTCTCACAACGTAGCTGGACCTCCCTCCCTATCGATGCATATTCGTTTCTGGCTCTTCTATACCTTTTCCCATGTTCTAGCGCAACTAGTTTTGGCCTTTGTACACCTTCGGATGAACAAAGGGCTCGTTCTGGATTTCCAGTTGTTGCTGTTGCCCTTGGGTAAGAATTTCTCCTCTGCCTCCCTGCACTTTGTAGCCAGACGTTCCATCATTTCATTTATTGTTCTGTTCCCTATTGTACCTCATGCAGGAAATGCCTCTTACCTGTACAGTCCCTTGTTTTGAAGTTTGGCATTTCCTGCTCTTCCGGTGCTACTTCGCTCTCCACTAATAACTCTTTGTATTCGAAACTCAAGACTACGTAATAACTAGCTCCGAGTGCACTTTCATATATAATATCCCAAATGCCGGAAATGCTCAAGGTGAATACGAGGTCCAACCTTGCTGGTTCGTCCTCTCTTCTCTCGCTGGTTGTGTTCCTAACAATATATTGGTGCATAAGGCTTTCCAGTCTGTAAGTGTGTGTGTGTGTGTGTGTGTGTGTGTGTGTGTATGGGTGTGTACTCACTTGTATGTACTCATCTATTTGTGGCTGCATGGGTCGAGTTACAGCGTCGGGCCGTGCCTCTGAGCTAGTCGCTACTAGGTTCACCCTCTCTCCACTCCAAGAGTTTATCATACCTTTTCTCATAAAGCTATGTGCGGATCCTGCCTCTATATCACTCTCCAGATTGATCCATTTCCTGGCAAATCTAAGGCTGAAAAAATGTTTCCTAGGCTGTACTCCGTTTGCGGTCTTCCTTGTCCTTCCCCAAGCAATATGACTTTGCATTTGGTAGGGTTAAACTTGAAGAGCCATTTGTCGGACCAGTCTTGCTGAGTGTCCAGATTCCTTTGCAGATTTACCATCATCATCCTCGACCGCTGTGATGTCAGTATTGGCAGGGCCACTGACGTCAGTGTTGGCAGGGTCACAGACGTCAGTGTTGGCAGGGACATTGTGAGGCGAGTGTTGGCAGGGTTGCTGCGATGTCTGTGTTGGCAGGGTAGCTGTGAGGTCAGTGTTGGCAGCATAACTGTGATGTCAGTGTTGGCAGGGTAGTTGTGATGCCAGTGTTGACAGGGACACTGTGATGTCAGTGTTAGCAGAGTAGCTGTGAGATCAGTGTTGGCAGCGTAACCGTGAAGTCAGTGTTGGCAGGGTAACTGTGAAGTCAGTGTTGGCAGGACTACCGTGAATCAGTGTTGGCAGGGCTACTGTGATGTCAGTTTTGGTAGGGTTACTGTGATCTAAGTGTTGGCAGGGTAGCTGTGAGGTCAGTGTTAGGAAGGTAGCTGTGAAGTCAGTGTTGGCAGGATAGCCTTGAGGTCAATATTGGCAGGGTAACTATGAAGTCAATATTAGCAGTGTAGCTGTCAGGTCAGTGTTGGCAGCGCAGCCGTGAAGTCAGTGTTAGCAGGGCTACTGTGAATCACTGTTGGCAGGGCTACTGTGAGTCAATGTTAGCAGGGTACCTGTGAGGTCAGTGTTGGGAGGGTAGCTGTGAAGTCAGTGTTCGCAGGGTAGCTGTGAGGTAGTGTTGGCAGGATAGCTGTGACGTCAGTTTTGGCAGGGTAGCCATGAAGTCAGTGTTGGCAGGGACACTGAGGTCAGTGTTCGCAGGGACACTGTAAGGTCAGTGTTGGCAGGGCTACTGCGAGGTCAGTGTTGACAGGGTAGCTGTGAGGCCAGTGTTGGCTGGGTAGCTGTGAAATCAGTGTTGGCAGGGTAGCTGTGAGGTCAGTGTTGGCAGGGCTACTCGGATGTCAGTGTTGGCAGGATAGCTGAGAGGTCAGTGTTGGCAGGGTAGCTGTGAAATCAGTGTTAGCAGGATAGCTGTGACGTAAGTGTTAGCAGGGCTACTGGGATGTCAGTGTTGGCAGGGTAGCTGTGAGGTCAATATAGGCAGGATAGATGTGAAATCAATGTTGGCACTGCTACTGTGAAGTCAGTGTTGGTAAGGGTAGCTGTGAGATTTTTGGCAGGGCAATTGTGAGGTCGGTTTTGGCACTGTAGCTGTGAGGTCGGTGTTGGCAGGGTAGCTGTGAGGTGAGTGTTGGCAGGATAGCTGTGACGCCAGTGTTTGCTGGGTAGCTATGAAGTTAGTGTTGGCAGGTTAGCTGTGAGGTCAGTGTTGGCAGGGTAGCTGTGAGGTCAGTGTTGGCAGCATAAGTGTGAGGTTAGCTTTGGCAAAGTAAGTGTGAGGTCAGTGTTGGCAGGGTAGCTGTGAGGTCAGTGTTGGCATGGTAGCTGTGAGGTCAGTGTTGGCAGGGGAGCTGTGAGGTCAGTGTTGGCAGGGTAGCTGTGAGGTCAGTGTTGGCATTGTAGCTGTGAGGTCAGTGTTGGCAGGGTAGCTGTGAGGTCAGTGTTGGCAGGGTAGCTGTGAGGTCAGTGTTGGCAGGGTACCTGTGAGGTCAGTGTTATCACAGTAGCTGTGAGGTCAGTGTTAGCATGGTAGGTGTGAGCTCAGTGTTGGCAGGGTAGCTGTAAGGTCAGTGTTGGCATGGTAGCTGTGAGGTCAGTGTTGGCAGGGTAGCTGTGAGGTCAGTGTTGGCAGGGTACCTGTGAGGTCAGTGTTAGCATGTAGCTGTGAGGTCAGTGTTGGCAGGGAAGCTGTGAGGTCATTGTTGGTAGGGTAGATGTGAGGTTAGTGTTGGCAGGTTAGCTCTGAGGTCAGTGTTGGCAGGTTAGCTGTGACGTCAGTGTTGGCAGGGTAGCTGTGAGGTCAGTGTTGGCAGGGTAGCTGTGAGGTCAGTGTTGGCAGGGTAGCTGTGAGGTCAGTGTTGGCAGGGTAGCTGTGAGGTCATTGTTGGTAGGGTAGATGTGAGGCTAGTGTAGGCAGGTTAGCCGTGAGGTCAGTGTTGGCAGGTTAGCTGAGAGGTCAGTGTTGGCAGGTTAGCTGTGAGGTCAGTGTTGACAGGGTACCTGTGAGGTCAGTGTTGGCAGGGTAGCTGTGAGGTCAGTGTTGGCAGGTTAGCTGTGAGGTCAGTGTTGGCAGGGTAGCTGTGAGGTCAGTGTTGGCAGGGTACCTGTGAGGTCAGTGTTGGCAGGGAACCTATGAGGTCAGTGTTGGCAGGGTACCTGTGAGGTCAGTGTTCACAGGGTACCTGTGATGTCAGTGTTGGCAGGGTACCTGTGAGGTCAGTGTTGGCAGGGTACGTGTGAGGTCAGTGTTGGCAGGGTACCTGTGAGGTCAGTGTTGGCAGGTTAGCTGTGAGGTCAGTGTTCACAGGGTATCTGTGAGGTCAGTGTTGGCAGGGTACCTGTGAGGTCAGTGTTGGCAGGGTACCTGTGAGGTCAGTGTTGGCAGTGTACCTGTGAGGTCAGTGTTGGCAGGTTAGCTGTGAGGTCAGTGTTCACAGGGTACCTGTGAGGTCAGTGTTGGCAGGGTACCTGTGAGGTCAGTGTTGGCAGGGTACCTGTGAGGTCAGTGTTCACAGGGAACCTGTGAGGTCAGTGTTGACAGGGTAGCTGTGAGGTCAGTGTTGGCAGGGTACCTGTGAGGTCAGTGTTGGCAGGGTACCTGTGAGGTCAGTGTTGGCAGGGTACCTGTGAGGTCAGTGTTGGCAGGGTAGCTGTGAGGTCAGTGTTGGCAGGGTACCTGTGAGGTCAGTGTTGGCAGGGTACCTGTGAGGTCAGTGTTGGCAGGGTACCTGTGAGGTCAGTGTTGGCAGGGTACCTGTGAGGTCAGTGTTGGCAGGTTAGCTGTGAGGTCAGTGTTCACAGGGTACCTGTGAGGTCAGTGTTGGCAGGGTACCTGTGAGGTCAGTGTTGACAGGGTACCTGTGAGGTCAGTGTTGGCAGGGTACCTGTGAGGTCAGTGTTGGCAGGTTAGCTGTGAGGTCAGTTTTCACAGGATACCTGTGAGGTCAGTGTTGGCAGGGTACCAGTGAGGTCAGTGTTGGCAGGTTAGCTGTGAGGTCAGTGTTCACAGGGTACCTGTGAAGTCAGTGTTGACAGGGTACCTGTGAGGTCAGTGTTGGCAGGGTACCTGTGAGGTCAGTGTTGGCAGGGTACCTATGAGGTCAGTGATGGCAGGGTACCTGTGAGGTCAGTGTTGGCAGGGTACCTGTGAGGTCAGTGTTGGCAGGGTACCTGTGAGGTCAGTGTTGGCAGGGTACCTGTGAGGTCAGTGTTGGCAGGGTACCTGTGATGTCAGTGTTGGCAGGGTAGCTGTGAGGTCAGTGTTGGCAGGGTACCTGTGAGGTCAGTGTTGGCAGAGTACCTGTGAGGTCAGTGTTGGCAGGGTACCTGTGAGGTCAGTGTTGGCAGGGTACCTGTGAGGTCAGTGTTGGCAGGTTAGCTGTGAGGTCAGTGTTCACAGGGTACCTGTGAGGTCAGTGTTGGCAGGGTACCTGTGAGGTCAGTGTTGGCAGGTTAGCTGTGAGGTCAGTTTTCACAGGATACCTGTGAGGTCAGTGTTGACAGGGTACCTGTGAGGTCAGTGTTGGCAGGGTACCTGTGAGGTCAGTGTTGGCAGGTTAGCTGTGAGGTCAGTTTTCACAGGATACCTGTGAGGTCAGTGTTGGCAGGGTACCTGTGAGGTCAGTGTTGACAGGGTACCTGTGAGGTCAGTGTTGGCAGGGTACCTGTGAGGTCAGTGTTTGCAGGTTAGCTGTGAGGTCAGTGTTCAGAGGGTACCTGTGAGGTCAGTGTTGGCAGGGTACCTGTGAGGTCAGTGTTGACAGGGTACCTGTGAGGTCAGTGTTGGCAGGGTACCTGTGAGGTCAGTGTTGGCAGGGTACCTATGAGGTCAGTGATGGCAGGGTACCTGTGAGGTCAGTGTTGGCAGGGTACCTGTGAGGTCAGTGTTGGCAGGGTACCTGTGAGGTCAGTGTTGGCAGGGTACCTGTGAGGTCAGTGTTGGCAGGGTAGCTGTGAGGTCAGTGTTGGCAGGGTACCTGTGAGGTCAGTGTTGGCAGGGTACCTGTGAGGTCAGTGTTGGCAGGGTACCTGTGAGGTCAGTGTTGGCAGGGTACCTGTGAGGTCAGTGTTGGCAGGGTACCTGTGAGGTCAGTGTTGGCAGGTTAGCTGTGAGATCAGTGTTCACAGGGTACCTGTGAGGTCAGTGTTGGCAGGGTACCTGTGATGTCAGTGTTGACAGGGTACCTGTGAGGTCAGTGTTGGCAGGGTACCTGTGAGGTCAGTGTTGGCAGGTTAGCTGTGAGGTCAGTTTTCACAGGATACCTGTGAGGTCAGTGTTGGCAGGGTACCTGTGAGGTCAGTGTTGGCAGGGAACCTGTGAGGTCAGTGTTGGCAGGTTAGCTGTGAGGTCAGTGTTCACAGGGTACCTGTGAGGTCAGTGTTGGCAGGGTACCTGTGAGGTCAGTGTTGACAGGGTACCTGTGAGGTCAATGTTGGCAGGGTACCTGTGAGGTCAGTGTTGGCAGGTTAGCTGTGAGGTCAGTTTTCACAGGATACCTGTGAGGTCAGTGTTGGCAGGGTACCTGTGAGGTCAGTGTTGGCAGGGTACCTGTGAGGTCAGTGTTGGCAGGGTACCTGTGAGGTCAGTGTTGGCAGGGTACCTGTGAAGTCAGTGTTGGCAGGGTACCTGTGAGGTCAGTGTTGACAGGGTACCTGTGAGGTCAGTGTTGGCAGGGTACCTGTGAGGTCAGTGTTGGGAGGGTACCTGTGAGGTCAGTGTTGGCAGGGTACCTGTGAGGTCAGTGTTGACAGGGTACCTGTGAGGTCAGTGTTGGCAGGGTACCTGTGAGGTCAGTGTTGGCAGGGTACCTGTGAGGTCAGTGTTGACAGGGTGCCTGTGAGGTCAGTGTTGGCAGGGTACCTGTGAGGTCAGTGTTAGCAGGTTAGCTGTGAGGTCAGTGTTGGCAGGGTACCTGTGAGGTCAGTGTTGGCAGGGTACCTGTGAGGTCAGTGTTGGCAGGGTACCTGTGAGGTCAGTGTTGGCAGGGTACCTGTGAGGTCAGTGTTGACAGGGTACCTGTGAGGTCAGTGTTGACAGGGTACCTGTGAGGTCAGTGTTGGCAGGGTACCTGTGAGGTCAGTGTTGGCAGGTTAGCTGTGAGGTCAGTGTTGGCAGGGTGCCTGTGAGGTCAGTGTTGGCAGGGTACCTGTGAGGTCAGTGTTGGCAGGGTACCTGTGAGGTCAGTGTTGGCAGGGTACTTGTGAGGTCAGTGTTGGCAGGGTACCTGTGAGGTCAGTGTTCACAGGGTACCTGTGAGGTCAGTGTTGGCAGGGTACCTGTGAGGTCAGTGTTGGCAGGGTACCTGTGAGGTCAGTGTTGGCAGGGTACCTGTGAGGTCAGTGTTGACAGGGTACCTGTGAGGTCAGTGTTGGCAGGGTACCTGTGAGGTCAGTGTTGAGAGGGTACCTGTGAGGTCAGTGTTGGCAGGGTACCTGTGAGGTGAGTGTTAGCAGGTTAGCTGTGAGGTCAGTGTTGGCAGGGTACCTGTGAGGTCAGTGTTGGCAGGGTACCTGTGAGGTCAGTGTTGGCAGGGTACCTGTGAGGTCAGTGTTGGCAGGGTACCTGTGAGGTCAGTGTTGGCAGGGTACCTGTGAGGTCAGTGTTGGCAGGGTACCTGTGAGGTCAGTGTTGGCAGGGTACAGGTCAGTGTTCACAGGGTACCTGTGAGGGTACCTGTGAGTGTTGGCAGGGTACCTGTGAGTCAGTGTTGGCAGGGTACCTGTGAGGTCAGTGTTGGCAGGGTACTTGTGACAGTGTTGGCTACCTGTGAGGTCAGTGTTGGCACAGGGTACCTGTGAGGTCAGTGTTGGCAGGGTACCTGTGAGGTCAGTGTTGGCAGGGTACCTGTGAGGTCAGTGTTGACAGGGTACCTGTGAGGTCAGTGTTGAGAGGGTACCTGTGAGGTCAGTGTTGGCAGGGTACCTGTGAGGTGAGTGTTAGCAGGTGTGTGGGTCAGGTTGGCAGGGTACCTGTGAGGTCAGTGTTGGCAGGGTACCTGTGAGGTCAGTGTTGGCAGGGTACCTGTGAGGTCAGTGTTGGCAGGGTACCTGTGAGGTCAGTGTTGGCAGGGTACCTGTGAGGTCAGTGTTCACAGGGTACCTGTGAGGTCAGTGTTCACAGGGTACCTGTGAGGTCAGTGTTGGCAGGGTACCTGTGGGGTCAGTGTTGGCAGGGTACCTGTGAGGTCAGTGTTGGCAGGGTACCTGTGAGGTCAGTGTTGGCAGGGTACCTGTGAGGTCAGTGTTGGCAGGGTACCTGTGAGGTCAGTGTTGGCAGGGTACCTGTGAGGTCAGTGTTGGCAGGGTACAGGGTACTGTGAGGTCAGTGTTGGCAGGGTACCTGTCCTGTGAGGTCAGTGTTGGTAGGGTACCTGTGAGCTCAGTGTTGGCAGGGTACCTGTGAGGTCAGTGTTGGCAGGGTACCTGTGAGGTCAGTGTTGGCAGGGTACCTGTGAGGTCAGTGTTCACAGGGTACCTGTGAGGTCAGTGTTCTCAGGGTACCTGTGAGGTCAGTGTTGGCAGGGTACCTGTGAGGTCAGTGTTGGCAGGGTACCTGTGAGGTCAGTGTTTGCAGGGTACCTGTGAGGTCAGTGTTGGCAGGGTACCTGTGAGGTCAGTGTTGGCAGGGTACCTGTGAGGTCAGTGTTGGCAGGGTACCTGTGAGGTCAGTGTTGGCAGGGTACCTGTGAGGTCAGTGTACACAGGGTACCTGTGAGGTCAGTGTTGGCAGGTCAGGGTGGGGTCAGTGTTGGCAGGGTACCTGTGAGGTCAGTGTTGGCAGGGTACATGTGAGGTCAGTGTTGGCAGGTCAGTGTTGGCAGGGTACCTGTGAGGTCAGTGTTGGCAGGGTACCTGTGAGGTGTGAGGTCAGTGTTGGCAGGGTACCTGTGAGGTCAGTGTTGGCAGGGTACCTGTGAGGTCAGTGTTGGCAGGGTACCTGTGAGGTCAGTGTTGGCAGGGTAGGGTACCTGTGAGGTCAGTGTTGGCAGGGTACCTGTGAGGTCAGTGTTGGCAGGGTACCTGTGAGGTCAGTGTTGGCAGGGTACCTGTGAGGTCAGTGTTGGCAGGGTACCTGTGAGGTCAGTGTTGGCAGGGTACCTGTGAGGTCAGTGTTGGCAGGGTACCTGTGAGGTCAGTGTTGGCAGGGTACCTGTGAGGCCAGTGTGGTCAGTGTTGGCAGGGTACCTGTGAGGTCAGTGTTGGCAGGGTACAGGTCAGTAGCTGTGAGGTCAGTGTTGGCAGGGTACCTGTGAGGTCAGTGTTGGCAGGGTACCTGTGAGGTCAGTGTTGGCAGGGTACCTGTGAGGTCAGTGTTGGTAGGGTTCCTGTGAGGTCAGTGTTGGCAGGGTAGCTGTGAGGTCAGTGTTGGCAGGGTACCTGTGAGGTCAGTGTTGGCAGGGTACCTGTGAGGTCAGTGTTGGTAGGGTACCTGTGAGGTCAGTGTTGGCAGGGTAGCTGTGAGGTCAGTGTTGGTAGGGCAGTTCAACACACTGCCTGATACTGTGTAACATTAAGTTGTGATCAGTTTTTAGCGCCAGTAATAACTTTCTTGTAATAGGTAATATATATGTATGACTTGACTGACGTCCAATACATCAGCACTGTCACCGTCATCATCACCTGATCCTCAACACATCAGCACTGCCACCGTCATCATCACCTGATCCTCAACACATCAGCACTGCCACCGTCATCATCACCTGATCCTCAACACATCAGCACTGCCACCGTCATCATCACCTGATCCTCAACACATCAGCACTGCCACCGTCATCATCACCTGATCCTCAACACATCAGCACTGCCACCGTCATCATCACCTGATCCTCAATACATCAGCACTGCCACCGTCATCATCACCTGATCCTCAACACATCAGCACTGCCACCGTCATCATCACCTGATCCTCAACACATCAGCACTGCCACCGTCATCATCACCTGATCCTCAACACATCAGCACTGCCACCGTCATCATCTCCAGATCCTCAACACATCAGCAGTGCCACCGTCATCATCACCTGATCCTCAATACATCAGCACTGCCACCGTCATCATCACCTGATCCTCAACACATCAGCACTGCCACCGTCATCATCACCTGATCCTCAACACATCAGCACTGCCACCGTCATCATCACCTGATCCTCAATACATCAGCACTGCCACCGTCATCATCACCTGATCCTCAATACATCAGCACTGCCACCGTCATCATCACCTGATCCTCAACACATCAGCACTGCCACCGTCATCATCACCTGATCCTCAATACATCAGCACTGCCACCGTCATCATCACCTGATCCTCAACACATCAGCACTGCCACCGTCATCATCACCTGATCCTCAACACATCAGCACTGCCACCGTCATCATCACCTGATCCTCAACACATCAGCACTGCCACCGTCATCATCACCTGATCCTCAACACATCAGCACTGCCACCGTCATCATCACCTGATCCTCAACACATCAGCACTGCCACCGTCATCATCACCTGATCCTCAACACATCAGCACTGCCACCGTCATCATCACCTGATCCTCAACACATCAGCACTGCCACCGTCATCATCACCTGATCCTCAACACATCAGCACTGCCACCGTCATCATCACCTGATCCTCAACACATCAGCACTGCCACCGTCATCATCACCTGATCCTCAACACATCAGCACTGCCACCGTCATCATCACCTGATCCTCAACACATCAGCACTGCCACCGTCATCATCACCTGATCCTCAACACATCAGCACTGCCACCGTCATCATCACCTGATCCTCAACACATCAGCACTGCCACCGTCATCATCACCTGATCCTCAACACATCAGCACTGCCACCGTCATCATCACCTGATCCTCAACACATCAGCACTGCCACCGTCATCATCACCTGATCCTCAACACATCAGCACTGCCACCGTCATCATCACCTGATCCTCAACACATCAGCACTGCCACCGTCATCATCACCTGATCCTCAACACATCAGCACTGCCACCGTCATCATCACCTGATCCTCAATACATCAGCACTGCCACCGTCATCATCACCTGATCCTCAATACATCAGCACTGCCACCGTCATCATCACCTGATCCTCAACACATCAGCACTGCCACCGTCATCATCACCTGATCCTCAATACATCAGCACTGCCACCGTCATCATCACCTGATCCTCAACACATCAGCACTGCCACCGTCATCATCACCTGATCCTCAATACATCAGCACTGCCACCGTCATCATCACCTGATCCTCAACACATCAGCACTGCCACCGTCATCATCACCTGATCCTCAACACATCAGCACTGCCACCGTCATCATCACCTGATCCTCAACACATCAGCACTGCCACCGTCATCATCACCTGATCCTCAACACATCAGCACTGCCACCGTCATCATCACCTGATCCTCAACACATCAGCACTGCCACCGTCATCATCACCTGATCCTCAACACATCAGCACTGCCACCGTCATCATCACCTGATCCTCAACACATCAGCACTGCCACCGTCATCATCACCTGATCCTCAACACATCAGCACTGCCACCGTCATCATCACCTGATCCTCAACACATCAGCACTGCCACCGTCATCATCACCTGATCCTCAATACATCAGCACTGCCACCGTCATCATCACCTGATCCTCAATACATCAGCACTGCCACCGTCATCATCACCTGATCCTCAATACATCAGCACTGCCACCGTCATCATCACCTGATCCTCAACACATCAGCACTGCCACCGTCATCATCACCTGATCCTCAATACATCAGCACTGCCACCGTCATCATCACCTGATCCTCAATACATCAGCACTGCCACCGTCATCATCACCTGATCCTCAATACATCAGCACTGCCACCGTCATCATCACCTGATCCTCAATACATCAGCACTGCCACCGTCATCATCACCTGATCCTCAATACATCAGCACTGCCACCGTCATCATCACCTGATCCTCAATACATCAGCACTGCCACCGTCATCATCACCTGATCCTCAACACATCAGCACTGCCACCGTCATCATCACCTGATCCTCAACACATCAGCACTGCCACCGTCATCATCACCTGATCCTCAACACATCAGCACTGCCACCGTCATCATCACCTGATCCTCAACACATCAGCACTGCCACCGTCATCATCACCTGATCCTCAATACATCAGCACTGCCACCGTCATCATCACCTGATCCTCAATACATCAGCACTGCCACCGTCATCATCACCTGATCCTCAATACATCAGCACTGCCACCGTCATCATCACCTGATCCTCAATACATCAGCACTGCCACCGTCATCATCACCTGATCCTCAATACATCAGCACTGCCACCGTCATCATCACCTGATCCTCAATACATCAGCACTGCCACCGTCATCATCACCTGATCCTCAATACATCAGCACTGCCACCGTCATCATCACCTGATCCTCAATACATCAGCACTGCCACCGTCATCATCACCTGATCCTCAATACATCAGCACTGCCACCGTCATCATCACCTGATCCTCAATACATCAGCACTGCCACCGTCATCATCACCTGATCCTCAACACATCAGCACTGCCACCGTCATCATCACCTGATCCTCAATACATCAGCACTGCCACCGTCATCATCACCTGATCCTCAATACATCAGCACTGCCACCGTCATCATCACCTGATCCTCAATACATCAGCACTGCCACCGTCATCATCACCTGATCCTCAACACATCAGCACTGCCACCGTCATCATCACCTGATCCTCAACACATCAGCACTGCCACCGTCATCATCACCTGATCCTCAACACATCAGCACTGCCACCGTCATCATCACCTGATCCTCAACACATCAGCACTGCCACCGTCATCATCACCTGATCCTCAACACATCAGCACTGCCACCGTCATCATCACCTGATCCTCAACACATCAGCACTGCCACCGTCATCATCACCTGATCCTCAATACATCAGCACTGCCACCGTCATCATCACCTGATCCTCAACACATCAGCACTGCCACCGTCATCATCACCTGATCCTCAACACATCAGCACTGCCACCGTCATCATCACCTGATACTCAATACATCAGCACTGCCACCGTCATCATCACCTGATCCTCAATACATCAGCACTGCCACCGTCATCATCACCTGATCCTCAATACATCAGCACTGCCACCGTCATCATCACCTGATCCTCAATACATCAGCACTGCCACCGTCATCATCACCTGATCCTCAATACATCAGCACTGCCACCGTCATCATCACCTGATCCTCAATACATCAGCACTGCCACCGTCATCATCACCTGATCCTCAATACATCAGCACTGCCACCGTCATCATCACCTGATCCTCAACACATCAGCACTGCCACCGTCATCATCACCTGATCCTCAACACATCAGCACTGCCACCGTCATCATCACCTGATCCTCAACACATCAGCACTGCCACCGTCATCATCACCTGATCCTCAACACATCAGCACTGCCACCGTCATCATCACCTGATCCTCAATACATCAGCACTGCCACCGTCATCATCACCTGATCCTCAATACATCAGCACTGCCACCGTCATCATCACCTGATCCTCAATACATCAGCACTGCCACCGTCATCATCACCTGATCCTCAACACATCAGCACTGCCACCGTCATCATCACCTGATCCTCAATACATCAGCACTGCCACCGTCATCATCACCTGATCCTCAATACATCAGCACTGCCACCGTCATCATCACCTGATCCTCAATACATCAGCACTGCCACCGTCATCATCACCTGATCCTCAATACATCAGCACTGCCACCGTCATCATCACCTGATCCTCAACACATCAGCACTGCCACCGTCATCATCACCTGATCCTCAATACATCAGCACTGCCACCGTCATCATCACCTGATCCTCAATACATCAGCACTGCCACCGTCATCATCACCTGATGCTCAATACATCAGCACTGCCACCGTCATCATCACCTGATCCTCAATACATCAGCACTGCCACCGTCATCATCACCTGATCCTCAATACATCAGCACTGCCACCGTCATCATCACCTGATCCTCAATACATCAGCACTGCCACCGTCATCATCACCTGATCCTCAATACATCAGCACTGCCACCGTCATCATCACCTGATCCTCAATACATCAGCACTGCCACCGTCATCATCACCTGATCCTCAATACATCAGCACTGCCACCGTCATCATCACCTGATCCTCAATACATCAGCACTGCCACCGTCATCATCACCTGATCCTCAACACATCAACACTGCCACCGTCATCATCACCTGATCCTCAATACATCAGCACTGCCACCGTCATCATCACCTGATCCTCAATACATCAGCACTGCCACCGTCATCATCACCTGATCCTCAATACATCAGCACTGCCACCGTCATCATCACCTGATCCTCAACACATCAGCACTGCCACCGTCATCGTCACCTGATCCTCAATACATCAGCACTCCCACCGTCATCATCACCTGATCCTAAATACATCAGCACTGCCACCGTCATCATCACCTGATCCTCAATACATCAGCACTGCCACCGTCATCATCACCTGATCCTCAATACATCAGCACTGCCACCGTCATCATCACCTGATCCTCAATACATCAGCACTGCCACCGTCATCATCACCTGATCCTCAATACATCAGCACTGCCACCGTCATCATCACCTGATCCTCAATACATCAGCACTGCCACCGTCATCATCACCTGATCCTCAATACATCAGCACTGCCACCGTCATCATCACCTGATCCTCTATACATCAGCACTGCCACCGTCATCATCACCTGATCCTCAACACATCAGCACTGCCACCGTCATCATCACCTGATCCTCAACACATCAGCACTGCCACCGTCATCATCACCTGATCCTCAACACATCAGCACTGCCACCGTCATCATCACCTGATCCTCAACACATCAGCACTGCCACCGTCATCATCACCTGATCCTCAACACATCAGCACTGCCACCGTCATCATCACCTGATCCTCAACACATCAGCACTGCCACCGTCATCATCACCTGATCCTCAACACATCAGCACTGCCACCGTCATCATCACCTGATCCTCAACACATCAGCACTGCCACCGTCATCATCACCTGATCCTCAACACATCAGCACTGCCACCGTCATCATCACCTGATCCTCAACACATCAGCACTGCCACCGTCATCATCACCTGATCCTCAACACATCAGCACTGCCACCGTCATCATCACCTGATCCTCAACACATCAGCACTGCCACCGTCATCATCACCTGATCCTCAATACATCAGCACTGCCACCGTCATCATCACCTGATCCTCAATACATCAGCACTGCCACCGTCATCATCATCTGATCCTCAATACATCAGCACTGCCACCGTCATCATCACCTGATATTCAATACATCAGTACTGCCACCGTCATCATCACCTGATCCTCAATACATCAGCACTGCCACCGTCATCATCACCTGATCCTCAATACATCAGCACTGCCACTAGGTTCTTGTTGATATAGGTTATGCCGGAACTGGTCCTCTCCGGGGTCTTCTCTATGTTGTGACCCGGGGAAATGTCGGAGTTTCTGTAAGTGATGTATCGTTTACAACCCTATGATCGGGGCAGCCCAATGGCGGGGGCAACCTGTTGACGGGGGCACTGTGAGTCTTTTTCAGCACTAGTGGTCGTCGCCCTGTAGCTGGGGTACGACACGTCTTGGGTTCAAGTGGTGTGAGAGCCGATGTTCTTGCTGGTATGACGGTTTTATCTCTCGACAGCTCTGCTCCATTTTAGCCATTCATGATACTCTGGCAGCGGCTCGAGTACCAGAGCGACTCAGGAGATTCTCTGGAAGTGTGTTGAATACCTGACGTATGAGAGCAGTGCGTCCAGCACTGCCACCATCAGCACCTCGTGACACCGACAGCACTACCAGGTCTTCTACAATAACGAAAACTCCCGTTATTGTAATTATCATTATTGTTGTATTAATGTTGGTAGAATTACCGACAATATGTTCAGTAAAAGGACACAAATGCAACTAATGTGACATCTTATTGTGGCAACGTTTCGCTCTCCAGGAGCTTTATCTAGTCGTTACAAACAATACATGGACACAGAGGGTATATATAGGTTTAGAGTGAGGTGTAGTAGTTGTAATTCTAGTGGTAGTAGTAACAGTGATACATGATTTTTTTTCTACCACATGAATCACTACCACTATTACCACTACCTCCACAAGTATTACAACTACTACACCTCACTCTGAACCTATATATACTCTCTGTGTCTATGTATTCTTGCCACAATAAAATGTCACATTAGTTGCACTTGTGTCCTTTTACCTAACATCGTTACTGTTATTATTATAACTCGGTGTATTTCGGTTGCTGTGCCATCCGAGAAATGTATCCCCCTATTGTATTACCCCAGCCCACTGGGGTAATACAATACGGGGTGCTGGTGATGTGAATGGTGCGATGTTCGGATGAAGTTTGTAATGCAGTGTGATGTCCGTGTTGAAGATTTGAAGTCAATCAGAAGAGTCATTCACAAGTTATCATGTTGAAACTAATAGCCCAGTTTCGTCAATAAAATGAGAAATGATTACATACACAGCCTAGAAATAAGTCAAACATTTCACTCAGAAATATCAACTTCGATGCCAAACTGAAGAGACATTCTCTTGTTATGTTAGAGGGACCAATGTCTTAAAGCGCACCAGCACATCAAGTTTGAAGCCGCTCATCATTTGCATTATCAGAAATTATTATATGAAATCCAGCATATCAATTATAAAAATATTTGCCATAAAAAACTTACTAAGACCAACACTCCAAAATCAACCTAAACTCTTCTCTAAGTAAAATTTACGAGCATTTCAGGTTTAAGTCAATATGAATATCAGTAACTAAGTTTTATTATTATGTGGCTAAATAATGCAAAATTTTTTGACAATGGTTTTGAAGACAGATATTAAAGACACATAAATATATTATGTAGATTTAAGCTGTGATAACCAGCAGAGTCAGACATTGTGACTTATTACTGACCACAACAAACATTGTGACATATTACTGACCACAACAAACATTGTGACTTATTACTGACCACAACAAACATTGTGACTTATTACTGACCACAACAAACATTGTGACTTATTACTGACCACAACAAACATTGTGACTTATTACTGACCACAACAAACACTGTGACTTATTACTGACCACAACAAACACTGTGACTTATTACTGACCACAACAAACACTGTGACTTATTACTGACCACAACAAACATTGTGACTTATTACTGACCACAACAAACACTGTGACTTATTACTGACCACAACAAACACTGTGACTTATTACTGACCACAACAAACACTGTGACTTATTACTGACCACAACAAACACTGTGACTTATTACTGACCACAACAAACACTGTGACTTATTACTGACCACAACAAACATTGTGACTTATTACTGACCACAACAAACACTGTGACTTATTACTGACCACAACAAACACTGTGACTTATTACTGACCACAACAAACACTGTGACTTATTACTGACCACAACAAACACTGTGACTTATTACTGACCACAACAAACACTGTGACTTATTACTGACCACAACAAACATTGTGACTTATTACTGACCACAACAAACACTGTGACTTATTACTGACCACAACAAACACTGTGACTTATTACTGACCACAACAAACATTGTGACTTATTACTGACCACAACAAACATTGTGACTTATTACTGACCACAACAAACACTGACTTATTACTGACCACAACAAACACTGTGACTTATTACTGACCACAACAAACACTGTGACTTATTACTGACCACAACAAACATTGTGACTTATTACTGACCACAACAAACACTGTGACTTATTACTGACCACAACAAACACTGTGACTTATTACTGACCACAACAAACACTGTGACTTATTACTGACCACAACAAACACTGTGACTTATTACTGACCACAACAAACACTGTGACTTATTACTGACCACAACAAACACTGTGACTTATTACTGACCACAACAAACACTGTGACTTATTACTGACCACAACAAACATTGTGACTTATTACTGACCACAACAAACACTGTGACTTATTACTGACCACAACAAACACTGTGACTTATTACTGACCACAACAAACATTGTGACTTATTACTGACCACAACAAACACTGTGACTTATTACTGACCACAACAAACATTGTGACTTATTACTGACCACAACAAACACTGTGACTTATTACTGACCACAACAAACACTGTGACTTATTACTGACCACAACAAACACTGTGACTTATTACTGACCACAACAAACATTGTGACTTATTACTGACCACAACAAACACTGTGACTTATTACTGACCCCAACAAACACTGTGACTTATTACTGACCACAACAAACACTGTGACTTATTACTGACCACAACAAACACTGTGACTTATTACTGACCCCAACAAACACTGTGACTTATTACTGACCACAACAAACACTGTGACTTATTACTGACCACAACAAACACTGTGACTTATTACTGACCACAACAAACATTGTGACTTATTACTGACCACAACAAACACTGTGACTTATTACTGACCACAACAAACATTGTGACTTATTACTGACCACAACAAACACTGTGACTTATTACTGACCACAACAAACACTGTGACTTATTACTGACCACAACAAACACTGACTTATTACTGACCACAACAAACACTGTGACTTATTACTGACCACAACAAACACTGTGACTTATTACTGACCACAACAAACACTGACTTATTACTGACCACAACAAACACTGTGACTTATTACTGACCACAACAAACATTGTGACTTATTACTGACCACAACAAACACTGTGACTTATTACTGACCACAACAAACACTGACTTATTACTGACCACAACAAACACTGTGACTTATTACTGACCACAACAAACATTGTGACTTATTACTGACCACAACAAACACTGTGACTTATTACTGACCACAACAAACATTGTGACTTATTACTGACCACAACAAACATTGTGACTTATTACTGACCACAACAAACACTGTGACTTATTACTGACCACAACAAACACTGTGACTTATTACTGACCACAACAAACACTGACTTATTACTGACCACAACAAACACTGTGACTTATTACTGACCACAACAAACACTGTGACTTATTACTGACCACAACAAACACTGACTTATTACTGACCACAACAAACACTGTGACTTATTACTGACCACAACAAACATTGTGACTTATTACTGACCATAACAAACACTGTGACTTATTACTGACCACAACAAACACTGTGACTTATTACTGACCACAACAAACACTGTGACTTATTACTGACCACAACAAACACTGTGACTTATTACTGACCACAACAAACACTGTGACTTATTACTGACCACAACAAAAATTGTGACTTATTACTGACCACAACAAACATTGTGACTTATTACTGACCACAACAAACATTGTGACTTATTACTGACCACAACAAACACTGTGACTTATTACTGACCACAACAAACATTGTGACTTATTACTGACCACAACAAACATTGTGACTTATTACTGACCACAACAAACACTGTGACTTATTACTGACCACAACAAAAATTGTGACTTATTACTGACCACAACAAAAATTGTGAATTATTACTGACCACAACAAACACTGTGACTTATTACTGACCACAACAAAAATTGTGACTTATTACTGACCACAACAAAAATTGTGACTTATTACTGACCACAACAAACATTGTGACTTATTACTGACCACAACAAACACTGTGACTTATTACTGACCACAACAAAAATTGTGACTTATTACTGACCACAACAAACATTGTGACTTATTACTGACCACAACAAACATTGTGACTTATTACTGACCACAACAAACACTGTGACTTATTACTGGCCACAACAAACACTGTGACTTATTACTGACCACAACAAACACTGTGACTTATTACTGACCACAACAAACACTGTGACTTATTACTGACCACAACAAACACTGTGACTTATTACTGACCACAACAAACACTGTGACTTATTACTGACCACAACAAACATTGTGACTTATTACTGACCACAACAAACACTGTGACTTATTACTGACCACAACAAACACTGTGACTTATTACTGACCACAACAAACATTGTGACTTATTACTGACCACAACAAACACTGTGACTTATTACTGACCACAACAAACATTGTGACTTATTACTGACCACAACAAACATTGTGACTTATTACTGGCCACAACAAGCACTGTGACTTATTACTGGCCACAACAAACACTGTGACTTATTACTGACCACAACAAACATTGTGACTTATTACTGGCCACAACAAACATTGTGACTTATTACTGACCACAACAAACATTGTGACTTATTACTGACCACAACAAACATTGTGACTTATTACTGGCCACAACAAACACTGTGACTTATTACTGACCACAACAAACATTGTGACTTATTACTGGCCACAACAAACACTGTGACTTATTACTGGCCACAACAAACATTGTGACTTATTACTGGCCACAACAAACACTGTGACTTATTACTGACCACAACAAACATTGTGACTTATTACTGGCCACAACAAACACTGTGACTTATTACTGACCACAACAAACATTGTGACTTATTACTGGCCACAACAAACACTGTGACTTATTACTGACCACAACAAACATTGTGACTTATTACTGACCACAACAAACATTGTGACTTATTACTGACCACAACAAACATTGTGACTTATTACTGACCACAACAAACATTGTGACTTATTACTGACCACAACAAACATTGTGACTTATTACTGACCACAACAAACATTGTGACTTATTACTGACCACAACAAACACTGTGACTTATTACTGACCACAACAAACACTGACTTATTACTGACCACAACAAACACTGTGACTTATTACTGACCACAACAAACACTGTGACTTATTACTGACCACAACAAACACTGTGACTTATTACTGACCACAATAAACACTGTGACTTATTACTGACCACAACAAACACTGTGACTTATTACTGACCACAATAAACACTGTGACTTATTACTGACCACAACAAACACTGTGACTTATTACTGACCACAACAAACACTGACTTATTACTGACCACAACAAACACTGACTTATTACTGACCACAACAAACACTGTGACTTATTACTGACCACAACAAACACTGACTTATTACTGACCACAACAAACACTGACTTATTACTGACCACAACAAACACTGACTTATTACTGACCACAACAAACACTGTGACTTATTACTGACCACAACAAACACTGTGACTTATTACTGACCACAATAAACACTGTGACTTATTACTGACCACAACAAACACTGTGACTTATTACTGACCACAACAAACACTGACTTATTACTGACCACAACAAACACTGACTTATTACTGACCACAACAAACACTGTGACTTATTACTGACCACAACAAACACTGACTTATTACTGACCACAACAAACACTGACTTATTACTGACCACAACAAACACTGACTTATTACTGACCACAACAAACACTGTGACTTATTACTGACCACAACAAACACTGTGACTTATTACTGACCACAACAAACACTGTGACTTATTACTGACCACAACAAACACTGTGACTTATTACTGACCACAACAAACACTGACTTATTACTGACCACAACAAACACTGTGACTTATTACTGACCACAACAAACACTGTGACTTATTACTGACCACAACAAACACTGTGACTTATTACTGACCACAACAAACACTGACTTATTACTGACCACAACAAACACTGACTTATTACTGACCACAACAAACACTGTGACTTATTACTGACCACAACAAACACTGTGACTTATTACTGACCACAACAAACACTGTGACTTATTACTGACCACAACAAACACTGTGACTTATTACTGACCACAACAAACACTGACTTATTACTGACCACAACAAACACTGTGACTTATTACTGACCACAACAAACACTGTGACTTATTACTGACCACAACAAACACTGTGACTTATTACTGACCACAACAAACACTGTGACTTATTACTGACCACAACAAACATTGTGACTTATTACTGACCACAACAAACACTGTGAGTTATTACTGACCACAACAAACACTGACTTATTACTGACCACAACAAACACTGTGAGTTATTACTGACCACAACAAACACTGACTTATTACTGACCACAACAAACATTGTGACTTATTACTGACCACAACAAACACTGTGAGTTATTACTGACCACAACAAACACTGACTTATTACTGACCACAACAAACACTGTGAGTTATTACTGACCACAACAAACACTGTGACTTATTACTGACCACAACAAACACTGTGAGTTATTACTGACCACAACAAACACTGTGAGTTATTACTGACCACAACAAACACTGTGACTTATTACTGACCACAACAAACACTGTGACTTATTACTGACCACAACAAACATTGTGACTTATTACTGACCACAACAAACACTGTGAGTTATTACTGACCACAACAAACACTGTGAGTTATTACTGACCACAACAAACACTGTGACGTATTACTGACCACAATCATCCTCCACTTATGTCACAGAAATATTTTATTAATTAATCTGGCTCATTAACACTTAGACAATCTATAATCAAAGCAAACTTTCCTCTGAGGAAAACAAATCAGCACTGAAAGTTACAAACCGACCTGAAGAGTTATTCTCGAGATTTTGGAAAGAACGCAGCGTCAGTCAATTTATAAATGAATTATTCATTAAGGATTGATGTTCAGAATTGTTTTATTTAAATCATAAAGAAGCGCTATACCAGTAGGGGTTGAATGGTGCCTAGAAATGGGAGTCATTCAGATGTGATCCGAGGAAGAGGAAGATAAGTCCAGTTGCTTAGGATCAAGAGCCCATCACCAGCATCAAGACAAAATGAAGAATAAGTCATAATAGTGACTGGAACATTACACAGATAACTGGCACAAATAAGACTGAAACTTGTGACGACGATGTTTCGGTCCTCCTGGCAACATTAACACTCACAGCGACGATGTTTCGGTCCTCCCGGCAACATTAACACTCACAGCGGCGATATTTCGGTCCTCCCGGCAACATTAACACTCACAGCGACGATGTTTCGGTCCTCCCGGCAACATTAACACTCACAGCGACGATGTTTCGGTCCTCCCGGCAACATTAACACTCACAGCGACAATGTTTCGGTCCTCCCAGCAACATTAACACTCACAGCGACGATGTTTCGGTCCTCCTGGCAACATTAACACTCACAGCGACGATGTTTCGGTCCTCCCGGCAACATTAACACTCACAGCGACGATGTTTCGGTCCTCCCGGCAACATTAACACTCACAGCGACGATGTTTCGGTCCTCCCGGCAACATTAACACTCACAGCGACGATGTTTCGGTCCTCCTGGCAACATTAACACTCTCAGCGACAATGTTTCGGTCCTCCCAGCAACATTAACACTTACAGCGACAATGTTTCGGTCCTCCTGGCAACATTAACACTCACAGCGACGATGTTTCGGTCCTCCTGGCAACATTAACACTCTCAGCGACAATGTTTCGGTCCTCCCAGCAACATTAACACTTACAGCGACAATGTTTCGGTCCTCCTGGCAATATTAACACTCACAGGGACGATGTTTCGGTCCTCCCGGCAACATTAACACTCACAGCGACGATATTTCGGTCCTCCCGGCAACATTAACACTCACAGGGACGATGTTTCGGTCCTCCTGGCAACATTAACACATACAGCGACAATGTTTCGGTCCTCCTGGCAACATTAACACTCACAACGACGATGTTTCGGTCCTCCTGGCAACATTAACACTCACAGCGACGATATTTCGGTCCTCCCGGCAACATTAACACTCACAGCGACGATGTTTCGGTCCTCCTGGCAACATTAACACATACAGCGACAATGTTTCGGTCCTCCTGGCAACATTAACACTCACAACGACGATGTTTCGGTCCTCCTGGCAACATTAACACTCACAGCGACGATATTTCGGTCCTCCCAGCAACATTAACACTCACAGCGACGATGTTTCGGTCCTCCCGGCAACATTAACATTCACAGCGACGATGTTTCGGTCCTCCTGGCAACATTAACACATACAGCGACAATGTTTCGGTCCTCCTGGCAACATTAACACTCACAACGACGATGTTTCGGTCCTCCTGGCAACATTAACACTCACAACGACGATGTTTCGGTCCTCCCGGCAACATTAACACTCACAGCGACGATGTTTCGGTCCTCCTGGCAACATTAACACTCACAGCGACGATGTTTCGGTCCTCCTGGCAACATTAACACTCACAGCGACAATGTGTCGGTCCTCCTGGCAACATTAACACTCACAACGACGATGTTTCGGTCCTCCCGGCAACATTAACATTCACAGCGACGATGTTTCGGTCCTCCTGGCAACATTAACATTAACAACTCAGTTTTTACAGCAATTTCGATAAATCAGATTTTCTTAAAAATAGACCAAAATACATTATCCAGTAAAGTTTTATAATGTTGCGTTATTTTGTCTTGATGCTGGTGAATGGTTCTTGATCCAAGGAGACAGATTTATAAGTACATGTACAAGGTATGTAGAAAATACAGGTATTCTCTACACGTAAATAGCCTCGTATTCCATGGCTAATTATACATTTCAATTACTATATTACTGCTTCACATATTTAAGTTAAGTTAGATATAGTTGCTTAGCTTAATGCAGTTATTTACATTTTCTATAAATAATAGGCCATAGGCCTCTTCAGCCCACCAGTTTTGAGTGCCGACTGACGTAGGCTGAACCGAGCGGTTAGTCAGGATTGGGTAGTGAGACGGGCGACCTTCCCCCACACGAAGCTTGCGCCATGAATACAGTCGTACAGCGCGATCACCGCAAACAAGGGTTTCATTAGCTGAACTAGGCAGTTGTGTGAATCAACAGGTATTTCTCAGGCGATTCCTTGTCTTCTACTCCAGCGTAAGTATTCGAGACCTTGAATATTCATCTGTACTCTGTATACTCGTTCGGTGATTGGCTACCCACTACAGAGATCATCATCATCAGTTGCCTATATACATTGCCTGCTGTGAGGAATAAAGGTCAGTACCTCATTGATGGAGTTACCCTGGAGTGTCGCGGCAGGCTTCAGGCTGGGACACACGGCTGAAACGAGGGACAACTAACCCGACTCAGCTATGATCCCACAAACACTACCTAATTCCCCACAAGGTATACCGGCCTAGCTGACATCAATGACATACTACTATATAGAACATTTCGGGCAAATTAGGTCAGTTTTGTTCCAGGATGTGACCCACACCAGTCTACTAACACCCAGGTGCCCACTTTTACTGACGGGGAACATAGACAACTGCTGGTTGTCAGTGCAGCAGCTAAACATTGATGTATGAAGAATTACAATATGTTCGTATTGTGCTTTATTCTATGAAAGATGACTAGTCTCCACTGGCTGTAGCACAGTGCAGGAGAACATGAGCACCAACAGTGGTAGTAATAGGTGGTAGTAGCAGTAGTACAGATGGAAGCAGTAATGGTACTAGGTGGTAACAGTAGTAGTGGTACTATTAATAAATAGTTGTAGTGGGCAGTAGTAAGAGTTGACGTATTTTTCCCAATTCTCAGCTCAGTTGCTATGCAAGTTGTATGATGTGAAAAAACTGAAAATCAACCTATGTTTTTTTTCTTTTGTTAGCTGTTGACCCAGAGAGTGAGCCGGAGGGTAGGGATTGCGCCTTCTGTTTTTCCACCATAGCCTCGTCTGTCTGTACAGACTTCAGTAGTAGTGATAGTAATACAGTGATGCCAGAAGATAACTTCACTACATAACGACAGCATGTGTCGAGTGTGTGTTGATAGTGTGTGTCGTGTGTGTTGATAGTGAGTGTCGTGTGTGTTGATAGTGTGTGTCGTGTGTGTTGATAGTGAGTGTCGTGTGTGTTGATAGTGCGTGTCGTGTGTGTTGAAAGTGAGTATCGTGTGTGTTGATAGTGAGTGTCGTGTGTGTTGATAGTGAGTGTCGTGTGTGATGATAGTGAGTGTCGTGTGTGTTGATAGTGCGTGTCGTGTGTGTTGAAAGTGAGTATCGTGTGTGTTGATAGTGAGTGTCGTGTGTGTTGATAGTGAGTGTCGTGTGTGTTGATAGTGTGTATCGTGTGTGTTGAAAGTGAGTATCGTGTGTGTTGATAGTGTGTGTCGTGTGTGTTGATAGTGTGTGTCGTGTGTATTGATAGTGAGTGTCGTGTGTGTTGATAGTGTGTGTCGTGTGTGTTGGTAGTGTGTGTCGTGTGTGTTGGTAGTGTGTGTCGTGTGTGTTGATAGTGTGTGTCGTGTGTGTTGATAGTGTGTGTCGTGGGTGTTGATAGTGTGTGTCGTGTGTGTTGATAGTGTGTGTCGTGTGTGTTGGCAGTGAGTGTCGTGTGTGTTGATAGTGTGTGTCGTGGGTGTTGATAGTGTGTGTCGTGTGTGTTGATAGTGTGTGTCGTGTGTGTTGAAAGTGTGTGTTATGTGTGTTGAAAGTGAGTGTCGTGTGTGTTGATAGTGAGTGTCGTGTGTGTTGATAGTGTGTGTCGTGTGTGTTGAAAGTGTGTGTTATGTGTGTTGAAAGTGAGTGTCGTGGGTGTTGATAGTGAGTGTCGTGTGTGTTGATAGTGTGTGTCGTGTGTGTTGAAAGTGTGTGTTATGTGTGTTGAAAGTGAGTGTCGTGGGTGTTGATAGTGAGTGTCGTGTGTGTTGAAAGAGTGTGTCGTGTGTGTTGATAGTGTGTGTCGTGTGTGTTGATAGTGTGTGTCGTGTGTGTTGATAATGTGTGTCGTGTGTGTTGATAGTGTGTGTCGTGTGTGGTGATAGTGTGTGTCGTGTGTGTTGATAGTGTGTGTCGTGTGTGTTGATAATGTGTGTCGTGTGTGTAGATAGTGTGTGCAGACAGTGAGTGCAGATAGTGTGTGTTGATAGTGTGTGTCGTGTGTGTTGATAGTGTGTGTCGTGTGTGTTGATAGTGTGTATCGTGTGTATTGATAGTGTGTCGTGTGTGTTGATAGTGTGTGTTGTGTGTGTTGATAGTGTGTGTCGTGTGTGGTGATAGTGAGTGTCGTGTGTGGTGATAGAGTGTGTCCTGTGTGTTGATAGTGAGTGTCGTGTGTGTTGATACTGTGTGTCGTGTGTGGTGATAGTGTGTGACGTGTGTGGTGATAGAGTGTGTCCTGTGTGTTGATAGTGAGTGTCGTGTGTGTTGATAGTGTGTGTCGTGTGTGATGATAGTGTGTGTCGTTGGTGTTGATAGTGAGTGTCGTGTGTGTTGATAGTGTGTGTCGTGGGTGTTGATAGTGCGTGTCGTGTGTGTTGATAGTGAGTGTTGTGTGTGTTGAAAGTGTGTCGTGTGTGTTGATAGTGTGTGTCGTTGGTGTTGATAGTGTGTGTCGTTAGTGTGTGTCGTTGGTGTTGCTAGTGTGTGTTGTGTGTGTTGATAGTGAGTGTCGTGTGTGTTGATAGTGTGTATCGTGTGTGTTGAAAGTGAGTATCGTGAGTGTTGATAGTGAGTGTCGTGTGTGTTGATAGTGTGTGTCGTGTGTTGATAGTGTGTGTCGTGTGTATTGATAGTGAGTGTCGTGTGTGTTGATAGTGTGTGTCGTGTGTGTTGATAGTGTGTGTCGTGTGTGTTGGTAGTGTGTGTCGTGTGTGTTGAAAGTGAGTATCGTGTGTGTTGATAGTGAGTGTCGTGTGTGTTGATAGTGAGTGTCGTGTGTGTTGATAGTGTGTATCGTGTGTGTTGAAAGTGAGTATCGTGTGTGTTGATAGTGTGTGTCGTGTGTGTTGATAGTGTGTGTCGTGTGTATTGATAGTGAGTGTCGTGTGTGTTGATAGTGTGTGTCGTGTGTGTTGATAGTGTGTGTCGTGTGTGTTGGTAGTGTGTGTCGTGTGTGTTGATAGTGTGTGTCGTGTGTGTTGATAGTGTGTGTCGTGGGGGTTGATAGTGTGTGTCGTGTGTGTTGGCAGTGAGTGTCGTGTGTGTTGATAGTGTGTGTCGTGTGTGTTGATAGTGAGTGTCGTGTGTGTTGATAGTGTGTGTCGTGTGTGTTGAAAGTGTGTGTCATGTGTGTTGAAAGTGAGTGTCGTGTGTGTTGATAGTGAGTGTCGTGTGTGTTGATAGTGTGTGTCGTGTGTGTTGACAGTGAGTGTCGTGTGTGTTGATAGTGTGTGTCGAGTGTGGTGATAGTGTGTGTCGTGTGTGTTGATAGTGTGTGTCGTGTGTGTTGATAATGTGTGTCGTGTGTGTAGATAGTGTGTGCAGATAGTGTGTGCAGATAGTGTGTGTAGATAGTGTGTGTCGTGTGTGTTGATAGTGTGTGTCGTGTGTGTTGATAGTGTGTATCGTGTGTATTGATAGTGTGTCGTGTGTGTTGATAGTGTGTGTTGTGTGTGTTGATAGTGTGTGTCGTGTGTGGTGATAGTGAGTGTCGTGTGTGGTGATAGAGTGTGTCCTGTGTGTTGATAGTGTGTGTCGTGTGTGTTGATAATGTGTGTCGTGTGTGTTGATAGTGTGTGTCGTGTGTGTTGATAGTGTGTGTCGTGTGTGTTGATAGTGTGTGTCGTGTGTGTTGCCAATGTGTGTCGTGTGTGTTGATAGTGTGTGTCGAGTGTGGTGATAGTGTGTGTCGTGTGTGTTGATAGTGTGTGTCGTGTGTGTTGATAATGTGTGTCGTGTGTGTAGATAGTGTGTGCAGATAGTGTGTGCAGATAGTGTGTGTAGATAGTGTGTGTCGTGTGTGTTGATAGTGTGTGTCGTGTGTGTTGATAGTGTGTATCGTGTGTATTGATAGTGTGTCGTGTGTGTTGATAGTGTGTGTTGTGTGTGATAGTGTGTGTCGTGTGTGGTGATAGTGAGTGTCGTGTGTGGTGATAGAGTGTGTCCTGTGTGTTGATAGTGAGTGTCGTGTGTGTTGATACTGTGTGTCGTGTGTGGTGATAGTGAGTGTCGTGTGTGGTGATAGAGTGTGTCCTGTGTGTTGATAGTGTGTGTCGTGTGTGGTGATAGTGAGTGTCGTGTGTGGTGATAGAGTGTGTCCTGTGTGTTGATAGTGTGTGTCGTGTGTGGTGATAGTGAGTGTCGTGTGTGGTGATAGAGTGTGTCCTGTGTGTTGATAGTGTGTGTCGTGTGTGGTGATAGTGTGTGACGTGTGTGGTGATAGAGTGTGCCCTGTGTGTTGATAGTGAGTGTCGTGTGTGTTGATACTGTGTGTCGTGTGGTGATAGTGTGTGTCCTGTATGTTGATAGTGAGTGTCGTGTGTGTTGATAGTGAGTGTCGTGTGTGTTGATACTGTGTGTCGTGTGTGGTGATAGAGTGTGTCCTGTATGTTGATAGTGAGTGTCGTGTGTGTTGATAGTGAGTGTCGTGTGTGTTGATAGTGTGTGTCGTTGGTGTTGATAGTAAGTGTCGTGTGTGTTGATAGTGTGTGTCCTGTGTGTTGATAGTGAGTGTCGTGTGTGTTGATAGTGTGTGTCGTTGGTGTTGATAGTGAGTGTCGTGTGTGTTGATATTGTGTTTCGTGTGTGTTGATAGTGTGCATCGTGTGTGTTGATAGTGTGTCGTGTGTGTTGATAGTGTGTCCTGTGTGTTGATAGTGAGTGTCGTGTGTGTTGACAGTGTGTGTCGTGTGTGTTGATAGTGTGTGTCGTGTGTGTTAATAGTGTGTGTCGTGTGTGTTGATAGTGTGTGTCGATACTGTGTGTCGTGTGTGGTGATAGAGTGTATCCTGCGTGTTGATAGTGTGTGTCGTGTGTGATGATAGTGTGTGTCGTGGGTGTTGATAGTACATGTCGTGTGTGTTGATAGTGTGTGTCGTGGGTGTTGATAGTGCATGTCGTGTGTGTTGATAGTGAGTGTTGTGTGTGTTGATAGTGTGTGTCGTGTGTGTTGATAGTGTGTGTCGTTGGTGTTGATAGTGAGTGTCGTGTGTGTTGATAGTGTGTGTCGTGGGTGTTGATAGTGCATGTCGTGTGTGTTGATAGTGAGTGTTGTGTGTGTTGAAAGTGTGTCGTGTGTGTTGATAGTGTGTGTCGTTGGTGTTGATAGTGTGTGTCGTTAGTGTGTGTCGTTGGTGTTGCTAGTGTGTGTTGATAGTGAGTGTCGTGTGTGTTGATAGTGTGTGTCGTGTGTGTTGATAGTGTGTGTCGTGGGTGTTGATAGTGTGTGTCCTGTGTGGTGATAGTGTGTGTCGTGTGTGTTGATAGTGTGTGTCGTGTGTGGTGAAAGTGTGTGTCGTGTGTGTTGATAGTGTGTGTCGTGGGTGTTGATAGTGAGTGTCGTGGGTGCTGATAGTGTGCGTCGTCTGTGTTGATAGTGTCGTGTGTTGATAGTGTGTGTCGTGTGTGTTGATAGTGTGTGTCGTGGTTGTTGATAGTGCGTGCCGTGGGTGTTGAAAGTGTGTCGTGGGTGTTGATAGTGTGTGTCGTGGATGTTGATAGAGAGTGTCGTGGGTGTTGATAGTGCGTGTCGTGGGTGTTGATAGTGTGTGTCGTGGGTGTTGATAGTGAGTGTCGTGGGTGTTGATAGTGAGTGTCGTGGGTGTTGATAGTGAGTGTCGTGGGTGTTGATAGTGAGTGTCGTGGGTGTTGATAGTGTGTGTCGTGGGTGATGATAGTGTGTGTCGTGGGTGTTGATAGTGAGTGTCGTTGGTGTTGACAGTGTGTGTCGTTGGTGTTGATAGTGAGTGTCGTGTGTGTTGATAGTGTGTGTCGTGTGTGTTGATAGTGAGTGTCGTGTGTGTTGATAGTGTGTGTCGTGTGTGTTGATAGTGTGTGTCGTGGTTGTTGATAGTGCGTGCCGTGGGTGTTGATAGTGTGTCGTGGGTGTTGGTAGTGTGTGTCGTGTGTGTTGATAGTGAGTGTCGTGGGTGTTGATAGTGAGTGTCGTGGGTGTTGATAGTGAGTGTCGTGGGTGTTGATAGTGACTGTCGTGGGTGTTGATAGTGTGTGTCGTGTGTGTTGATAGTGTGTGTCGTGGGTGTTGATAGTCAGTGTCGTTGGTGTTGATAGTGTGTGTCGTGGGTTTTGATAGTGAGTGTCGTGGGTGTTGATAGTGTGTGTCGTGGGTGTTGATAGTGAGTGTCGTGGGTGTTGATAGTGTGTGTCGTGGGTGTTGATAGTGTGTGTCGTGGGTGTAGATAGTGAGTGTCGTGGGTGTTGATAGTGATTGTCGTGGGTGTTGATAGTGAGTGTCGTGGGTGTTGATAGTGTGTGTCGTGGGTGTTGATAGTGTGTGTCGTGGGTGTTGATAGTGAGTGTCGTTGGTGTTGATAGTGTGTGTCGTGGGTGTTGATAGTGAGTGTCGTGGGTGTTGATAGTGTGTGTCGTGGGTGTTGATAGTGTGTGTTGTGGGTGTTGATAGTGAGTGTCATTGGTGTTGATAGTGTGTCGTGGGTGTTGATAGTGAGTGTCGTGGGTGTTGATAGTGTGTCGTGGGTGTTGTAGTGTGTCGCGGGTGTTGATAGTGAGTGTCGTGGGTTTTGATAGTGTGTGTCGAGGGTGTTGATAGTGAGTGTCGTGGGTGTTGATAGTGTGTGTCGTGGGTGTTGATAGTGAGTGTCGTGGGTGTTGATAGTGTGTGTCGTGGGTGTTGATAGTGTGTGTCGTGGGTGTTGATAGTGAGTGTCTTGGGTGTTGATAGTGAGTGTCGTGGGTGTTGATAGTGAGTGTCGTGGGTGTTGATAGTGAGTGTCGTGGGTGTTGATAGTGTGTGTCGTGGGTGTTGATAGTGTGTGTCGTGGGTGTTGATAGTGAGTGTCGTTGGTGTTGATAGTGTGTGTCGTGGGTTTTGATAGTGAGTGTCGTGGGTGTTGATAGTGTGTGTCGTGGGTGTTGATAGTGAGTGTCGTGGGTGTTGATAGTGAGTGTCGTGGGTGTTGATAGTGTGTGTCGTGGGTGTAGATAGTGAGTGTCGTGGGTGTTGATAGTGTGTGTCGTGGGTGTTGATAGTGAGTGTCGTTGGTGTTGATAGTGTGTGTCTTGGGTGTTGATAATGAGTGTCGTGGGTGTTGATAGTGTGTGTCGTGGGTGTTGATAGTGTGTGTCGTGGGTGTTGATAGTGTGTGTCGTGGGTGTTGATAGTGAGTGTTATTGGTGTTGATAGTGTGTGTCGTGGGTGTTGATAGTGAGTGTCGTGGGTGTTGATAGTGTGTCGTGGGTGTTGATAGTGTGTGTCGTGGGTGTTGATAGTGTGTGTCGTGGGTGTTGATAGTGAGTGTCGTGGGTGTTGATAGTGTGTGTCAAGGGTGTTGATAGTGTGTGTCGTGAGTGTTGATAGTGTGTGTCGTGGGTGTTGATAGTTTTTGTCGTGGGTGTTGATAGTGTGTGTCGTGAGTGTTGATAGTGTGTGTCGTGGGTGTTGATAGTGTGTGTCGTGGGTGTTGATAGTGTGTGTCGTGGGTGTTGATAGTGTGTGTCGTGGGTGTTGATGCTGAGAGAGTGTCAAGAACAACACAGGGATGCTACACGAGGGGAGTGAGAGGTATTTTAACCCTACCCGGGGCCTCTCTTCCAATCCCTTTAAGCTTCCCTTTCGAAAACAACATTCTTCACCCCTTGCTATGCATCAACCCTTATACCCTTTTTCCCCCCTTCCCTCTTCTCTAAATCTTTCTTCTCTTCCTATGACTTTCCCCTCCCCTCTCCTCTCTGACTCTCTCCTCCTCTTCGGCTTCGTCTCTCCTTTCAACTTTTCAGTTTCTTCAGTATCTTTCTCCCCATCCTTCAACTCATCTTTGCTCCATACATCTTTTCTCTTCTCTCTTCGTTTCTATTTAACTTTTCCTCCTCTTTTACTTCAACCTCCCGTCTCTTCCCCTCTTTTCATCTCCACCTTTTCCCGTTTTCCTCTACATTTCTCTCTCTCCATTACTAAATATACGTCATCACTGTAGGCATTTTACTCCTATGATAACTTTCAATAACTTTCTCATTGAAGAAGCCAGGGATATTATATCGTGTTATATTTTACGTGAAACGCTAAACCCGTGTGGCTGCAGACCACCATTAGCCATGAATAATTATTAGAAAACAGAAAGGAATTAATGAACAATTCTTATGCTTCCACCTCTCAGGTAAATTCTTCCTTGAATCACTAGCAAAGTGCAGCTGCTGTAGATGAATATTCTCATTTAACTGTTATTGCTACCTGTTAGTGCTAATATTTCTCATATTCTATACTCTGCTGGATTCAAGTACGAGTGTACTGAGGAGGCTGCGCCTGCTTTGTTGCCTCCCGAGATAAGAATATGAACTATGATGAGTCAGGCATAAATATTAACAACCGGGAGTCTGGACTGCAGACTGAATTGTTTACCATCCTAATGACTTTAAAGTTTAATAACTACACTGAAGATTGAGTTTGTCACTACCGGAGGCATTTGATTCACATAATGACTAACAACATGCTCACTGGAGGAGCCAGGTTGACTACATGATCACTGGAGGAGCCAGGTTGACTAACAACATGATCACTGGTGGAGCCAGGTTGACTACATGATCACTGGAGGAGCCAGGTTGACTAACAACATGATCACTGGAGGAGCCAGGTTGACTTAAAACATGATCAATGGAGGAGACAGGTTGACTAACAACATGATCACTGGAGGAGCCAGGTTGACTAACAACATGATCACTGCAGGAGCCAGGTTGACTAACAACATGATCCCTGTAGGAGCCAAGTTGATTAACAACATGATCACTGGAAGAGCCAGGTTTCCTAACAACATGCTCACAGGAGGAGAAAGGTTGACTAACAACATACTCACTGGATGAGAAAGGTTGACTAACAACATGCTCTATGGAGGAGCCAGGTTGACTAACAACATGATCACTGGAGGAGCGAAGTTGACTAACAACATGATCACTGGAGGAGCAAGGTTGACTACAACATGATCACTGGAGGAGCTAGGTTGACTAACAACATGTTCACTGGAGGAGCCAGGTTGACTAACAACATGCTCACTGGAGGAGCCAGGTTGACTAACAACATGATCACTGGAGGAGCCAGGTTGACTAACAACATGATCACTGGAGGAGCCAGGTTGACTACAACATGATCATTGGAAGAACCAGGTTGACTAACAACATGTTCATTGGAGGAGCCAGGCTGACTAACAACATGTTCACTGGAGGAGCCAGGCTGACTAACAACATGTTCACTGGAGGAGCCAGGCTGACTAACAACATGCTCACTGGCGGAGACAGGTTGACTAACAACATGCTCACTGGAGAAGACTGGTTGATTAACAACATGCTCACTGGAGGAGCCAGGTTGACTAACAACATGATCACTGGAGGAGCCAGGTTGACTAACAACATGATCACTGGAGGAGCCAGGTTGACTAACAACATGATCACTGGAGGAGACAGGTTGACTAACAACATGATCACTGGAGGAGCCAGGTTGACTAACAACATGATCACTGGAGGAGACAGGTTGACTAACAACATGATCACTAGAGGAGCCAGGTTGACTAACAACATGCTCACTGGAGGAGCCAGTTTGACTAACAACATGATCACTGGAGGAGCCAGGTTGACTAACAACATGATCACTGGAGGAGCCAGGTTGACTAACAACATGCTCACTGGAGGAGCCAGGTTGACTAACAACATGCTCACTGGAGGAGCCAGGTTGACTAACAACATGCTCACTGGAGGAGCCAGGTTGACTAACAACATGCTCACTGGAGGAGCCAGGTTGAATAACAACATGCTCACTAGAGGAGCCAGGTTGACTAACAACATGCTCACTGGAGGAGCCAGGTTGACTAACAAAATGCTCACTGGAGGAGCCAGGTTGACTAACAACATGTTCACTGGAGGAGCCAGGTTGACTAACAACATGATCACTGGAGGAGCCAGGTTGACTAACAACATGCTCACTTGAGGAGCCAGGTTGACGAACATCATGATCACTGGAAGAGCCAGGTTGACTAACAACATGCTCAATGGAGGAGACAGGTTGACTAACAACGTGCTCAATGGAGGAGCCAGGTTGACTAACAACGTGTGCTCAATGGAGGAGCCAGGTTGACTAACAACATGCTCAATGGAGGAGCCAGGTTGACTAACAACATGCTCAATGGAGGAGCCAGGTTGACTAACAACATGCTCAATGGAGGAGCCAGGTTGACTAACAACATGCTCAATGGAGGAGCCAGGTTGACTAACAACATGCTCACTGGAGGAGACAGGTTGACTAACAACATGCTCACTGGAGGATCACATACTCAAAAATCAAAGAAAACTCAATTCATGTACAATTCGTATAGACTTCATCACACACTGAATTATTCCTTCATGAGAAAGTTGATAAATTATGCAAAGAAAGTACCACGAAGGAAAGTTGAATGTGTCGAACATTACAAAAAGTGTCACCAGATAAATGAATTTGAATGTCATAGGACTACAGCTAGAAGTTTGAGTAGGTTAACTATGATAACATGAAGGTAGATAAATATGTTTATGGAGCAACTGGTAATGTGAACAAACTGGCTAAATAACATACCCGAAACATTAACCAAATATTATTAATTTGCTTGAAACAAATGAAAAAAATTAATTAAGAATATATACTAAGATGCCGTCAAGTGTTTTTTGGTGACCTCTTGTACATTCATGTGTTTTTTTGTGCTGTCTTCGTAAGATGATCAGTGACGCACAATCAACCAGCAACCGAGCTATAAAATCTAAACTAATTAACTCTCTACTGTCACCTCTACATTCACTCATCTCTA
>NW_027195921.1:0-122601 GCF_038502225.1 Cherax quadricarinatus | reverse complement strand
GAAGCAGCGATTCGGTGGGACACCCTTACAGATTCCTCCAGTAGACCAGCTCTTCCCAAAGAACACAAACAGTCCCACTGGGACAAACCGATCATGGAAAAAATCGCCAACACAATGCTCTCCAACGCCTCAGGAAAGGACAAAGCTCGTCTCCTGGCAGTGAAGGCACCACACTCAGGAGATTTCCTGTTTGCTCTTCCCAATTCCTCCTTGGGCACTCGACTAGACCCACAGGCCATTCGGATTGGTGTTGCTCTTCGCCTAGCCGCCCCCATCCTCACCGAACATAGGTGTATTTGCGGCAGGGCGACAGCTGATCAATTCGGACTTCATGGTCTCGTGTGTCACACAGCAGAAGGGAAGTATGCCAGGCATGAGGAGGTCAATGACATCATAAAGAGAAGCCTCGCCACAGCCCGTTGCCCAGCTCAACGGGAACCCCAAGTGCAGAGGTCTGACGGAAGTCTAAAGCGTCCTGATGGAGCCACTATGCTACCTTGGAAGGATGGAAAGCAGATTGCCTGGGACTACACATGTGCCGCCACATTGGCAGACACCTACTTGCCATACTCCGTAGTGGAAGGGGGTGGAGCTGCCAGCCACAGGGAGACCCAGAAGATCCGAAAATATGAAGACCTTCCCTCTTGCTATAACTTCATCCCAATAGGGTCGGAGACCCTTGGAGCATGGGGCAAGTGTGCTCTAAAGTTCCTCAAAGAGCTAGGTGAAAAGCTCATCATAGAAACCAAGGACCACAGGGCGACCAGCTTCCTCTTTCAGAGACTCAGTGTTGCGATCCAGAGAGGAAATGCCTGCAGCATTTTGGGCACGCGGCCCACCGCCGGGGAGCTGGACGAAGTATTCGAGATGTAGCTCTGAGTTACCTATGTTGTTTTACTTTTTTGTATCATATTTTTGTGAATGTTTTGTCAATGTATTTTGTCTTTAATATATATATATATATATATATATATATATATATATATATATATATATATATATATATATATATATATATATATATATATATTCAAACAGCTCCGGGGAGAACCTTGAGTTTTCTCTGAGGTACGTTTATTGTCTTCTCTGAGGATGAGGGTCCCCATTCCAGCTATAGAGGTGGTACTTCCCTATAAAAAATATAAATATATATATATATAAATATATATATATATATATATAAATATATATATATATATATATATATATATATATATATATATATATATATATATATATATATATATATATATATATATATATATATATATATATATATATACCGTCAGTAGCTGTACTGTTTTCCACAGACTTAGTAACTTTCGCAATAAGTCTATCCTTACCTCATTCAAACACACATAGTCTATGAACTCGATTAAGTCGAAAAAAACGACTATAAATGAATAAACAGAAAGATGGACAGGGGGTTCGAACCGTGGCCCTGGGTGGTGGAGCAGCCACCATGACACACACGACGACCCCAGAAGCATGTCTCTCATATGCTTTGAACTTTAAGAAATTTAAAAAAATTAGTCTTCATTTTAAAAAGTATATAAATAATTTTTGATAATGGAAGAACACGTCCGTAAACACAGAAACCAAAAGTCAATTAGACAATCAGTGTGGAAAAAGACACTTAATGTAGAGTTCAAGACATTTATTACAGGACACGTTTCGCCAAGTTTTACTTCATCATTCCTAATATGTTTATTAGGACTGAAGAACCACACTTGGCGAAACGTTTCCTCTAAGAAATGTCCTGAACTGTACGTATCTTTTTCTACATCTCGTCGGTATCACCAGACTGTTTTTCAGACAACGTTTTTGTGATACAAGATTTTAGAAATCACAGAGGCCTATACGAGATAAAGGAACAATATCAATGGAAGTTGAGACTCACTGAGAGACAGGAGCTGGAGCCGAGGGTATACCAGCCACACATGTCAAACACCTGCAGAGGTTTCAGGATTGTGATCACTTTGTGCAACTGTTGACAAATACATACAATACATTTAGTAAAACTCCTAAATATTTCACTTCCAGATAAGTGTATGTTAATAACCTACAAAGATAATCTTTTTGAAATATAAACATTTTATTTTAATCAACATTTCCAGTCACTGTTCTGCATATCTCTAAAATTATTTTAATTCTGTTAGAGTTATTAGTAAAGCATATAACAACTTTATTTTAATGCTTCATCCCATGTTTCGTTTGACTTTTACGAGAGTCCCTCTGAGGCTGCATGGATTACCACGTCTTCTTGTCACTTTTACAAGAGTCCCTCTGAGGCTGCATGGATTACCACGTCTTCTTGTCACTTTTACAAGAGTCCCTCTGAGGCTGCATGGATTACCACGTCTTCTTGTCACTTTTACAAGAGTCCCTCTGAGGCTGCATGGATTACCACGTCTTCTTGTCACTTTTACAAGAGTCCCTCTGAGGCTGCATGGATTACCACGTCTTCTTGTCACTTTTACAAGAGTCCCTCTGAGGCTGCATGGATTACCACGTCTTCTTGTCACTTTTACAAGAGTCCCTCTGAGGCTGCATGGATTACCACGTCTTCTTGTCACTTTTACAAGAGTCCCTCTGAGGCTGCATGGATTACCACGTCTTCTTGTCACTTTTACAAGAGTCCCTCTTAGGCTGCATGGATTACCACGTCTTCTTGTCACTTTTACAAGAGTCCCTCTTAGGCTGCATGGATTACCACGTCTTCTTGTCACTTTTACAAGAGTCCCTCTGAGGCTGCATGGATTACCACGTCTTCTTGTCACTTTTACAAGAGTCCCTCTGAGGCTGCATGGATTACCACGTCTTCTTGTCACTTTTACAAGAGTCCCTCTTAGGCTGCATGGATTACCACGTCTTCTTGTCACTTTTACAAGAGTCCCTCTTAGGCTGCATGGATTACCACGTCTTCTTGTCACTTTTACAAGAGTCCCTCTGAGGCTGCATGGATTACCACGTCTTCTTGTCACTTTTACAAGAGTCCCTCTTAGGCTGCATGGATTACCACGTCTTCTTGTCACTTTTACAAGAGTCCCTCTTAGGCTGCATGGATTACCACGTCTTCTTGTCACTTTTACAAGAGTCCCTCTGAGGCTGCATGGATTACCACGTCTTCTTGTCACTTTTACAAGAGTCCCTCTGAGGCTGCATTGATTACCACGTCTTCTTGTCACTTTTACAAGAGTCCCTCTGAGGCTGCATGGATTACCACGTCTTCTTGTCACTTTTACAAGAGTCCCTCTTAGGCTGCATGGATTACCACGTCTTCTTGTCACTTTTACAAGAGTCCCTCTTAGGCTGCATGGATTACCACGTCTTCTTGTCACTTTTACAAGAGTCCCTCTGAGGCTGCATGGATTACCACGTCTTCTTGTCACTTTTACAAGAGTCCCTCTTAGGCTGCATGGATTACCACGTCTTCTTGTCACTTTTACAAGAGTCCCTCTTAGGCTGCATGGATTACCACGTCTTCTTGTCACTTTTACAAGAGTCCCTCTGAGGCTGCATGGATTACCACGTCTTCTTGTCACTTTTACAAGAGTCCCTCTGAGGCTGCATTGATTACCACGTCTTCTTGTCACTTTTACAAGAGTCCCTCTGAGGCTGCATGGATTACCACGTCTTCTTGTCACTCCAATATTTCATTAGCGATTATCCTGTTTATCAAAAAACATTCCAACTTTATTTCAATCGCCTTGAACAATGACCTGAAACTCGCATTTTGTCTTCCCTTGTCTCTGACGCTTCTACATCTGATGCAAGAATTATAATTTCTTAATCGATGCTGTTTGCTGCATCAACTATGACCCCTTTTCCTCTAGCCTTTCTGCTCTCTCTCTCTCTCTCTCTCTCTCTCTCTCTCTCTCTCTCTCTCTCTCTCTCTCTCTCTCTTTACACAGTGTTTGACAAGGTTAAGGATCCCTAACTTTATTGGCAAGCTAAGAGCTGTTACCTACATCAGCTCATTTGAAAGTATTTTTATTGTTATGAGACATACAAGTAGGGAACAGGATGAAGTTGGAGCCATCTGTGGGCCAGCATTTTCATTTGATCAACTGACTTTATCTCGTTGACATCATTATGCTGTACGACTGTGTTCCATACTCGAGTCATCCTGGGTATATATGATCTCAGATGGAGTGATGTTCTGAAGAAGGGTACAGCCAGAGTGAAGTTGCTGCTTTCTGCCCGTCTTGTGGCATAAAAGTTTGTCTCACGTTGTCCTCGAAGCGGATCCAAGTGTGGTACTTTGACAATATTGGCCTTGTACATAACAGTAAGGCCACCCAAATCCCTCCTGTGTTGAAGACTCTGCTGAAATGACAGATCTATCCAGGATGGGTCCAGGCGAGAGATGAGACGTCTTCCTCTGTTCTCTACTCTGTCAAGCAGTCTCTCTCTCTCTCTCTCTCTCTCTCTCTCTCTCTCTCTCTCTCTCTCTCTCTCTCTCTCTCTCTCTCTCTCTCTCTCTCTCTCTCTCTCTCTCTCTCTCTCTCTCTCTCTCTCTCTCTCTCTCTCTCTCTCTCTCTCTCTCTCTCTCTCTCTCTCTCTCTCTCTCTCTCTTTCTCTCTCTCCCTCTCATCTCTTTTACCTTTGCTTTGTAATGCTGAGCGAATGTTATGCATCCTAATGTTTCTTTCAATAAAATTTTAATTCATAAATATCCCGTCTCACACTCACCTTCCCTGAATATATTAAACAGATGCAGTATTTATTTGATTTTCTTATATATTATTACGTCTCTATCATTAAAACTACATTTTCCCCAAAATTAGGAAGTCTACTTGTTAAATTTCTTCACTATTCATAATTGCGCTGTTATTCAGCTTCACCAACAACTAATCAAACCAGCCTAAAACTAACTTGCAACTCAATGACTAATATAAATTACTTGCAGCATTGCACATCAGTCAACAACACAGTTTCAAATTAACAATTCAATGGACAACTATTCTAAAATTTAACAATTCCACGTATATACTACATGAAGCATCATATACCTACTTGTAACTTCAGATCTCTGTCTTTGATCAAGCAACTCATATCTTTCAACATTCCAACAGCTTTGTTTACCTGAAAATTTATGATAAATTCACGTAAATTAACATAACATTAGTAACAAAAGTAATAAAAATATTAAAAAAAAATATTTCCAAAGAGTCAAGAGTCATGCACAGAGAGGAAAAGGCCTGGAGAATACCGGCGAATATTTAATAATAATACTAATGCACAGAGAGATCGACACCATGGCCAGCCCTTCTAGGGCAGGGTAGGTGCCTGAGTCCCAGCTTGTAACTCACAAGCCTCTCATTCCCATTAGCCCCCTTGGGGCGGGGATGGCAGACCAGAGAGGCCTAGCTTTTGGCTAGGCCTGGGGACAGTTGGTCCCAAAGATGAGAAGGTACTTGGGCCTCCTCCCATGGGAGACTTACGTCTCACATACTCCCTAAAGAGGGAGCCAAGGCCGGGCCGCCACTTGATAAAGGCCCGGGCCGGGAGAATACCGGCGAATCTTTAATAATAATAAAAAATAAATGCACAGAGAGATCGACACCATGCCCCGCTCTTCTAGGGTAGGGTAGGTGCCTGAGCCCGAGCTTGCAGTTCACCAGACTGCCATTCCCATTAGCCCCCTTGAGGTGTGGATGGCAGACCAGAGAGGCCTAGCTTCTCCCTACGAGCCCCGTGAGGGCGGGAAATGTGGCTAGGCCTGGGGACAGTTGGTCCCGACGATGAGGAGGTACTTGCACCTCCTCCCATGGCAGACATTAGTCTGAGATACTCCCCAGAAAGGGAGCCAAGGCCGGGCCACCACTTGGAAAAGGCCCGGGCCGGGAGAGTACCGGCCCGGGCCGGGAGAGTACCGGCCCGGGCCGGGAGAGTACCGGCTCAGGCCGGGAGAGTACCGGCCCGGGCCGGGAGAGTACCGGCCCGGGCCGGGAGAGTACCGGCCTGGGCCGGGAGAGTACCGGCCCGGGCCGGGAGAGTACCGGCCTGGGCCGGGAGAGTACCGGCCCGGGCCGGGAGAGTACCGGCAAATCAAAAAGAAGAAGAATAAGATGCACAGAGATAATTCTCAAGAAAACAATATACTTGCACCTCAGTAAATTTTAAACACATCGAGGAACTGATAAATTAGATACTTTGTTTACCAAATTTGTAAGAGATTCATATTATGATGATAACTCACGAAATCGTAGTGACACGATTGCAAACAAATCATGCAACGGGTTGGGCTTGAACCCGCGGATAACGCGTCGGTCTGGACTTTTACGGCTGTGACCGCGGGTTTCATCCCCTCCCGTGGTATGGTTTATGATAAGGCAAACTATACTTCTTTTTCTCGCCCTCCATCACCTTGTTGTACAGATGAACTATCACATCGTCATGTTAACTCACACCTCTCAACAGATATACTCGCCATCACACGGATTCTGGGTAAACCTGTTCAGAAATGTCTTTCCTGCTAGCCTTCCCGTTGTGCTCATTCAGTTTCACGAATGAGCACCTGGTGTTTCAATATTATTTGCAAGACCATTAGGACTCCAAGTCACAGTACCATTTTTCCTTAAAAACTGTCTCTTAGGAAGGCATTTTGGTATTCAAGATAATAATAACCTTTTTCCTGATTTTGTACAAATTGAAGGTACACGTCGATGGCTGTGTCGTCCAGCTACCAATAAGTCGTACAGCCAGCTGGGACACTCGATGGCTGTGTCCTCCACTCGATGGCTCGATGGCTGTGTCCTCCAGCTACCAATAAGTCGTACAGCCAGCTGGGCCACTCGATGGCTGTGTCGTCCAGCTACCAATAAGTCGTACAGCCAGCTGGGCCACTCACATGGTTTCAAATTTTCTATTTCAGAAACAAAGTGAATTATTATAACGAAATGCTGTTTCTCATCCCGGTCTATTTTACACTAATATGCCTTCCATATTTTGCACTTTTTACAGAATTATATTTTATTCTTCGTTATTGTTGGTAAAACTCTGCATATCGTAATTAACTTATACCTGGAGTATACCTGGAGGAGGTTTCAGGGGTCAATGTCCCCCAAGGCGTTTACCCCCGAACTCTTAGAGGCCTGGTCATGGACCAGAGGGGCCGGGACCAGGGGGTCCGTGACCAGGGGGTCCGTGACCAGGGGGTCCGTGACAAAGGGGTCCATAACCAGGTCTCTTAGTGTTCCTTGCATTTTTTACACAATTATCCATTACTGAATAACTATATTTTGTTCGTACCTTATAGATTATTTCTTGCATTTCTTAGGTAAGATTTGTCAGGAATCATGACAAATGTTTTCTGACGTGGGTCTTAGTCATATGATAACCCGCCACTGGAGCTTTTAGTCATCTGACTGAGGCCTTCCGCTGGCTTACTTGTCTACCCCCCCCTTTAAAAAATTAAAATGTACACTTGTATTGCATTTCATAACTAGTTATTCATATTTTCTTCTATACTACTGCACACCTTGTAATTCACTTACATTATGTTCTTCACTACAGACTAACACACCGGATTTTGGAATTAAATTATTACTGTATTGAATAACTCTACATTTTATTGTTAGCTTATACATTGTTCTTTATTGTTCATTATTGTTTGCATTACTCTGAATCTTATAATTATCTTTTACACTGTTCCTTGCATTTTTATGTCTTATTATTCATTACCGAATACATCTACATTTTATTCTTAGCTTATGTATTGTTTCACTATTTCTTTTTAGAATTCTTCTTTACAGTTGTTATATTACTTTTAAAACTCTCCATTTTGTATTTCCCTTCCATACTGTTCTTGGCACTTTTTACCCAGTTATACATGTCTTTATTAATACCCGCTAATTTGGTCATATTTTGTTAATTCATATTTTTACAAAGTTCTACAACACCTTGTAACTAAGTTTAATATTGTAACTATTTTATATTCTCTTTGTAGAACAGATTAAATTCTTTCCATTTTAACAAGTAAATCACCTCTTTTTTCTTAGTATTTCACTACATTTTTAACTAGATTTTGCGACTCTACATTTTCTACCTACTACGTCAAGTATTTATTGTCTTTATAATGTACGCAGTTTTTAACTACAAGTTCCATTACATTTTTCAGAACATATATTTTTTACTCTTCAAAATCTAGTAACTTTTCATACAGCAATTATTTTACTTATATTGTATCATAAGACTTCCTAGATTTTATTAAAGATACCGCCATTATTTACAATAAGTGTTAAACAGGAATGGTAACAGATGTCGCCCCCACTTCCTCTCAGATCCCTACAGTAATCAGTTGACAGTTAACCAAGACTGCAAATAATACACAAACAACTAAGCTCAAGCAATCTTTAATACTTACAAGAACGTCATCAATGGAGGTAAAAAGGGAAATGTATCAGAGTATAGTGATGCCACCACATTTTATGGGTATGAAGCACTCATAAACGTAGCAGCGAGCAGGAGGTTGGTGGCAGCGAGAATGTTGTGTCGGGGGGCAATGTGTGGTGTGAATATTGTTACGAGTATGGCCATACCCAATATATTTTATACTAGGATGTGCTCCTTTTTATTATTATTATTATTATTATTATTATTATTATATATATATATATATATATATATATATATATATATATATATATATATATATATATATATATATATATATATATATATATATATATATATATATATATATATATATATATATATATATATATATATGTGTGTGTGTGTGTATGTGTGTGTGTGTACTCACCTAGTTGTACTCACCTAGTTGAGGTTGCGGGGGTCGAGTCCGAGCTCCTGGCCCCGCCTCTTCACTGATCGCTACTAGGTCACTCTCCCTGAGCCGTGAGCTTTATCATACCTCTGCGTGTGTGTGTGTGTGTTAATGGTAATATTCTTATATTATATTGTTAGGCGTTCATAATAGTGCCTGCTGCAGTGTTCCTTCTTTCTTATGTTCTTATGTTCTTACTAGTTGGAGCGCCAGTTACTACTTCAGGTACTGGCCTACCTTCCGCCAAGTCACGTGATCCAACCTGACGTCAGCTTACCGCTCACTGGTACAGTCAGTAGGTTCACCGCACTTGCTCTGAGTAGGTTCTCCACACTCACTCTGACTAGCACTCTCACTTCCAGTCTGGGCTTGCATAGCCAAGGGAGCATACCTCACTCAGTTACTCACTGACCTCTCATAAGAACATAAGAAAGAAGGAACACTGCAACAGGCCTACTGACCCATGCGGAGCATGTCCATGTCTCCCCTTCCCGGATTAGCCCAATGACCCACCCAGTCTGGTCACCTCCACTCAAGAAGGGAGCACGGCACCAGACCCAGCAGCACAAGCTAGTCAGGTCCAACTCACACCCACTCATGTACTTATCTAACCTATTTTTAAAACTACAAAACGTTTTAGCCTCAATAACTGTACTCGGGAGTTTGTTCCACTCATCCACAACTCTATTACCAAACCAGTGCTTTCCTATATCCTTCCTGAATCCGAATTTTTCCAACTTGAAACCATTGCTGCGAGTCCTGTCTTGGCTGGAAATTTTCAGCACGCTATTTACATCCCCTTTATTTATTCCTGTTTTCCATTTATACACCTCGATCATATCCTCCATGAACTTTTTTATTTTTCGTTCGATTTCTTTCATTTTTTTTTTTGTACGTAAAGAAGCACCTTTCAATAGTAATGTGACCAAGTTTCAATAAGATAGCTCAAAAAACAACTGAGAAAAAAATTATTTACTAATAATCATACATATTGAACAGAAACTTCGACATGGGACTTGGAGAAGCTGTTTTGGCATTATCTACGCATAAAACAATGCTAAACTGTATTTCTAACGGTTAGATGTTCTGTAATTTATCCTTTCTTCATTCTTAAAAAAAATAAATTTTGTATGGTTTTGACTTTCACCCAAATATTTGACTTTTGCCCTCACATAAATCAAAAACAAATTATGATATCTCAAAAAACAAACCGTTAGCTTGTAAAACAATCTTTCCTTTATGTTCTCTGTAAATTTCATTACATTCCTGCTATTATTAACGAAGTTACTTGCTCATATATGTGAATAATAGGCTTCTAGACTTGTTACAGCTGTGTTTCCGATATCTTCTGGTAAGATGTTGAATAGTCTGGAACCCCGGATGTTGATACAGTGTTCCCTTATTGTTCCCACCGCACCCCTGCTCCTCACTGGTTTTATTTTACACTTCCTCCCATACCTCTCACTCCAGTAAGCTGTTATGACAGTGGGAAGATTTGGGACAAGGCTCTCGAGTACCTTCCAGGTATATATTATCATGTGTCTCTCTCTCCTCCGCTCCAATGAGTACATGTTCAAGACTTGAAGGCGTTCCCAGTAATTTAGGTGCTTTACTGGCTCAATGTGAGCCGTAAACGATCTCTGTATTTGTTCCAGCTCTGATATTTCTCCTGCTTTGAGCGGGGCCGCAGCACTGAGCAATATTCTAAGTGAGGAAGCATTAACGATTTGAAGAGTGTCACCATCGGCATTGTTTCCCTTGTTTTGAAGGTTCTAAATACCCACCCAGTCATCTTCCTGGCTGTCGTGATCTTTGTCTTTTATGGTCTTTAAAAGAAAGGTCAGCTGACATAATTATTCCCAGGTCATTTACGTGTTCCTTTCGTTCTATTTGGTGACTCTCTTGAGTTTGTATATAGTGTTTCTTTGGAGTTCTTCATTCTTTCCATACCTAAGCAGATGGAACTTATCACCATTGAACGTCATGTTGTTTTCCACTGCTCACTGGAAAACACTGCTTATGTCTTCCTGTAATTTTTCCGTGTCCTCTACCGTACTGACTTTCATGCTTATTTTAGTGTCATCTGCAAATGATGATGCAAAAGTGTGCCGGGTGTTTTTATCTATGTTTGCTATGAGGATGAGAAACAGCAGAGGTGCCAGGACAGTACCTTGGTACACTGAGCTTGTGACTTCGATGATGCTGGTGTGAGGGAAAAGTGGGTGTAAATGGGGTAAGGGTTGTTCAGGCAACCAGGAACCATTAGCGAGTTACGTCGCGCACCCCCACCCCCCTCTAGCGGACTGGGGCGAAATTCTAGTTCCTGGTGTCTGATTTGTTTCAATTTCTACTCCTGGTAGTATTGACCTTACCTGGTGTGGGTTGAAGTTTTGAGAGTCACGTCACCTCCACTCTTCTCCTGATCAGGTAAGGTGGTCTACCAGGAATATTACTGTTCGTTGCTTTCTTTTGTTTGCTGGTTACCAGTAATGATTTTAGCATTTTCCACTCCTTTTCATTCTTAAATGTTATATTATCATAACCATTGGTAACTAGTTTATTTGTTCTTATTACGAGCTCTGTTCTTGGCGTCGTCATCCAGGATAGACGCCAGATAAAGGACTTATTAGCATTATTCGACTACTACCGGCCCTTATCTATTCTACTTGTGGTGCTCCAACCATGTGGTAGAGAAGATTCCAAAACATCGGACTGTTACCATCCGCCCAGGATAACCTACATCTTTAACATCAGAGATCTGTCCAGGGCCTTACCTACTCCTGCCCAACTACAGCACCAGAACCAGATGCCATTTTTATTATATTTAAATTTTAAGTAAAATCTTCAAAAGTGATTATTCTTATTTATCCTAGAGTGGTTTCTTTATTTATATATTTTTCCATTAGATTTTTGTTCAGATGGAAGGCGTTCCACTAACAGCTGGATCTTGCCTATTCACGACTACTTTTTGTGTTGTGTTAGGAACCCGAAAATCCATCTGCCTACCTTTCTCGTAATGCCCATGACCCTCATTTTGTGCGCTATCACTCCATGATCACATTTGTCAAACTCCTTTGCAAAATCTGTGTAAATTACATATGCGTTTTGGTAGTCTTCCAATGCCTCCTTAATTCTGCCATAATGATTCACCAGCTGCGACAGGCATAATCGTCCTGCTCTAAAATCATGCTGATTCGGGTTATGCTGGTTGTGCTGCTCCATGAAATTTGTAATCTGCCATCTCACCACTCTTGCGAATACTTTTTATGATGTGAGAAGTTAGGGCTACTGGTCTGTAATTTTTAGCTAGTGCTCTACTATCTCCCTTATGCAAAGGAGCTATGTCTGCACCTTAAGCTTTTTCTCCGAAGAATGCTGAGTGCTCGTGGTAGTGGCATTTTGCACTTCCCTATAAATAGGGCATTCTATGAATCTGGTCCAGGTACTGAGTGGGCATGTTGTCCATTTCATTTTCAAAATCCATAGGATTTGTACTAATGTCAGTTAGTTGGTCTGCGCGGCCTTCTCCTGGAGTGAAAAATATTTCTGCATTTTCTACTTTTCTGTCATTTACTGGGATGCTGAACACCGACTCGTACTATTATTTTAGGATTTCACTCATTTCCTGGTCATCGTCAATATACGAATCTCCTCCCAGTAGTGGTCCAATTCTACGCTTGGATTTTGCGTAGGAATAGAAATACATATTTTCGGTTTCTTGCAATATCATCTATGACCCTTTGTTCCGTTTGTACTTCTGTTTGGTATGACATTCTAAGTTTTTGCTCTAATTTAGTGATCTTTCGGCTAAGATTACCTGTTCTCTGTTGCAACATATGTGTTTTTAAGCAATTCAATAACCCGTTTTCTTCTGCACCATCTCCTACGCTCTCTTTATATCTGATCTTCTTCTGGGTTTCCTCAATGGTACGTGCTTCATACATACCTTTCATTTGACTCCAAGGATGTCTCTGATAGCTCTTGGTTTATTTTTTTCCCAGTCAATTCTATTATTGTTAAAACTAAACTTACTGAACATCCCGTCTCTAACATCAGTCCCCTAACATCAGTCCCCTTCCTTGATGTTGGTGAGGGGCTCTTGATTTAGGGAATTGGATCTGTGCTCCAGTTCCCCGAATTAAGCCTGAATGCCTTCCACATCCCCCCCCCAGGCGCTGTATAATCCTCCGGGTTTAGCGCTTCCCCCTTGATTATAATAATAATAATCTAACATCAGTGACGTAGTTCCCTAACCCTGAGTTAATACTCGTTTGAACTTGTATGATGGTTTGATCAGAGTATATTTTTTTTCGTAATTGTTACGTCATTGATTAGTTCCTCGTTGTTTGTGAATATCAAATCCAGGATATTTTCATTTCTAGTGGGATCAGTTATCTGTTGGTTTAATCAGTACTTTTCACAAAGCGTCATCAGTTCCCTGGTATGTGCCTGTTGAGCCAGGCTGCTTCCCGGAAGTATTTCTGGCATAACACTACGTTGCGCCATTTTACGTGAGGGATATTAAAATCTCCAAGGAGTAAAATATTTGGTGTGCTATTTTCTAGCCTATCCAGATAGCTATCTATCTTCCTTAACTGATCTGTGAATTCCTTAGCAGTTGCTGATGGTGGTTTGTATACTAGGATAATTGCCAAATTCCTGTTTTCAACTTTAACTCATTCGCAGAGTTCAGCACTTCTGTGCAACAGAAAATATATTTTACATTGATTCCTACTCCTCCCTGTGACATATTAATTTTATCACATCTACACATGTTATAGTTTTCTATCTTTATCTCCGTCTAAAACAACCCTTGTATGTGTTTCTGTAAATGCTCCAAACATGACATTGTCTTCTGATAGGAGCCCGAAGACATAACTAACCTTGTCGTTTTTATTTGATTTCAGGCCCTGAATATTTGCAAATATGAAGTAGGAATTACCATTTGGGATGTTTTGTCTTGCTTTGAGTTTCGTTAGTGCCACTTGTGATGTAATACCTGGTAAGACCCTTGGTGTACATAACCCTGGTATCTCCAGTACTGACTTTGCATTTGGTTGTTTATTCGGCCCTGATGGGCTGATGTCTGGTTTGGTATGTCCCATTTTGCTGCTCACCTGTCCTTTCTGTGCCATTCCCCCTTTTTACTTTTTCTTTGGTTCGATCCGCACTCTGTTTTAAAGAGTGCGGTTCATTTTCCCTTTCACAGCTTTCTCTGTAGCGCCACGTTCCTATTATGTGGTAGTCTGCGTAGCAAAGGTCAAAACATTCTCTGGACTGTGTTAAAGCTTCACACATCACTGGGTGGAAGTATCTGCCGCACTCTTTGTCAAAGCGACACTTTTCCTTTCTCAACATGTTGGCACATATTCTAGTGTGTTTATTCCAGCAATCTCTTCCATATAGGCACACATAACTTTTGCACTGTATCTGCAAATGTTTTGAGTGCCTATATTTAGTGGTCTTGTGTCTTCTCCAAGTTCTGCAATCTGATCTGAGTTTTCTTCTCTTTCATCTATGTGTATTTCTTCCCTTTTTTCGTTTTCGTTTGTCCCTGCTCTAGCTTTCTCTTCCTCCCTTTCCCTTTCCTCTGTTATGTATCCCTGTTTTGATCTTTTCCGACTTGCTCTGAATGATGTTTTCCACTCTTATTTCGACCCCTGGCAGTCTTCAAGCTGGCACTGGACAAGCACCTAAAGTCGGTTCCTGACCAGCCGGGCTGTGGCTCGTACGTTGGTTTGCGTGCAGCCAGCAGCAACAGCCTGGTTGATCAGGCTCTGATCCACCAGGAGGCCTGGTCACAGACCGGGCCGCGGGGGCGTTGACCCCCGGAACTCTCTCCAGGTAAACTCCAGGTAACTCCTTGGTTTTCACCTTTATCTGCGTCTTCTTCCTTTCCTTGTTCCTTACCCCATGTTTTCCACTCTTTGTATATATCTAACAAGCTCCTTAGAAACTTTCTGACGCTTTCTAGGTTTTCAATTTTCAGTACCTCTCTTATGCCCGACCAGCTTTCCTTTTCACTGGGGCAAATCCTTAGTCGACTCTCTTGTTTTGGGTCATTACTCATGGTTGCATGAAGCTTTGTACATGTTATATGGGATGTTTTACCACATATTTCATAATCAATGCCCCTAATATTTCTCCCAATTTTTTTTTCACATATACAACAGACCTTATATCTGGCCATGTTCACTCCTGGGTTGGTGTATGTGGTAGGTGGTGGGTTGTTATTGAGGGGCTGGGAGGTGGGAGGGCTGGGATGCTGGGGGGCTGGTAGTTGGGGACGGGGATGTGGGGATCCGTGGGATGAGGGAAGGGGTGCGGGTGGTGGGCTGGGTGGTGGGGTGGTGTCCTGGGATATGGGGGGAGGGTACCAGCAATGAGGATAGGGGTGCGGGCTGCTTGGCCAGTTTGTTCCTATATAATTACACCAGATATTGTACACTATCACTTGGGATTAATTAAAATTTCTCTTGTCTACAATTTCAGTTCACTATATCACTATTCATTCGTATCCTTTTCCCTCGTTATACCACTTATACGATAGTTTAATATCTATCTGTGTGGAAATTTATTTGGTCCCTAAAGTTCCACAAGACAGATCCAGCATGGCCGTACGGGACGGCTGAGCTGGATGGCCCTTATACCCCACCCAAACATGAGAGCATTCTCTCTGGTCGGCGATGGATTCTTGGTAGGCATGTATTTAATTTACAGATTTATTCTTCAGGGAAGGAGTAGGTAGTTTTACTGATAGTATATTAATATTAGGTTACTAAGGCAACTGTAGATAATAATAATGTAGACCCAAGACCTTAACATAGGTAGTAATAGGCCGATAATGTAGGCAAACACTAGGATAAGTTAGCTAGGGAGAACTGGCAGCCCTAGCTTGAATGACGAGGCGCAGGTCTAAAAGACAATAGTGTCCTTCTTTAAGACAGACACCATCTGGACAATACGTGCCGTGATCAGCAGACGGCGCCCCCACGTGTCTTCACATCTGAGACCTGGGGAAATCTGGTAGAGGCACCTCGATGTACCGTAGATGACCTCCTCCGTCAGGCCCATACAGTAAGACAAGACCACTATTTCTCGTAGAATTCTGGCCAGTGTCTGGAGAGTTTGTGAGTTGAGTTTTGACTGTGGGCCCGGTTGCAACAGGTTGAGCATGCCCAGTAAGTATCAGTGTCTCAGAGCAGTCTGAAAGCTAGTGTCTGAGTCTGCATAGTTATAATAGGGGATACATACCCTCTTGGATATAGGAATTTCTGAGGTGCAGGCAGGACACTAATTACGACTGAATATTGCAGGAATTAAGGCTCCCGGTTGCACGTGGTTTCTGAGAGGAAGTCCAAAGGGGCTAAGGCTAAGCTTAGGGAAGTGAAGATCAGGATATGCTGCAACACCAAGTAAGTTAGTCCTTTATACGTGCATGCAGGCGAGTTTTCTTGCAATTCCAATCATTTGTGAAAATCTGTCCTATAAGCCACTTGTGAGGCTGAGGTACCCACCTCAGAGCTAAGTGTCAACAGTTTGCTAGGGTAGGCGACTCACTTGGAGGCAGTTCACACAAATTTTCACAATCTGATTTTATATTTCCACTTATCTGTCTACCTCTGGCAATAATTATTCGCTGGTGGTGCTCGACCCATGTAATCATATATTGTACACTATGTATTGGGTATTTGTCCGATTGATGTAATCCACAATTCAAGATCACTATATCACTGAACATCAATATTTCGTCACTCGCTGTATTACGGAAGACGACATGCGTAACAATCCTTCAGTATACAACACGACCCACTGTGTGGAAACACCTTTAGGCCTAATTCACAACTTGCACTCCTTCTACACTTTTACTAATAATTATACCTTATATTTTCCTGCGGTTTTAACAATGGTCCTTTTCCGTTTCTTAACTTTTCTGATCTTGGAATTTATGCTATTCCCCTCACTGATCTACGCTCACTGCTAGTCACAAACCTTTTCCTGTATGGCACCCTTCAGTAACAGCCATTTTCTAGGGCCTGGCCCTCTCCACTTGACACTATAATCTATATATTTTTTTCTCGTCAGTGATCACTGATATTTCCTTTATGTGGGTTTAAAAAAAGAGTATATTCACTTAAAGTTTTCACACGCTTATTTTCTGCACTCCGGCCCCTCTGGGACCTCAGAGAAACGCAAATTTGACGGAGCTCAAACACGCGTGACTTCAGGGGGTTTTGACATGCTCAGCGCGAACGAAAATTTTTTTCCGAAAAAAATTCACAAACTGAGTTAATCTTATAGAAAAATAGCTTAACTCTCTGGCAACACAATGGTACCAGAATCATTGTTCTGCGACATTCCTACAAGGAATTATGGTCATTTAAATACACCTAGGGTGACGTCACCACCCGCGGCAGGTGTGCTCACCTGTCGTCAATTTATTTTTTTTTTTTCCGTTTTTTTTTCGTGTATTTACTGTATTATTCTTTCTAAGATAATAATTGACGATTTGGTATCATAATACAGTGGGTGGGACTTATACGTAGAGTTCCAACCAACCAGGAACCTCCCGACACCATTTTGCTGAGTATTGCTGACGTCATGGAAAATTCCAGTCTCGGGGGTGGCCGGGGAATATGGCTCAATATAACGCTATTATAGCTTCTACGGCTTATTTATCTATCACAATTGATCTAATATGACATAATAAACAATATAAATAACAAAGAAGTATGGTAAATACTCCAGAATGAATAATATATGGAATATTCCCAGAGCGCTCCATCGGGAATAATAGATTCCCATTCTCAGAGAGGGGCTTACATTCTCTTTCTCTCACCTCCAGGGTCCTTATATTAGAGAAAACGAACATGGTTAACTATGATATACACTCGTAATGCAGTATAAGACTGAGAAAAATGTTATTTTCTCGAAAAAAAAAAAAAAAAAAGGTGGTCCGGCTGTTTCGCGGATTATCTCGGAAGTAAGTTATTCACATATATGAGCACGTAACTTCGTTAATAATAGCAGGAATGTAATGAAATTCACAGAGAACATAAAGGAAAGATTGTTTTACAATCCCATGGATCGCTTTTTGAGATATCATAATTTGTTTTTGATTTTTGTGAGGGCAAAAGTCAGATATTTGGCTGAAAGTCAAAAAACATACAAAATTTATTTTTTTTAAGAATGAAGAAAGGATAAATTACAGAACGGCAATCCATTAGAAATACAGTTTAGCATTGTTTTATGCGTAGATAATGCCAAAACAACTTCTCCAAGTCCCACTTCGACGGCACCTTGCAATATGTATGATTATTAGTAAATAATTTTTTTCTCAGTTGTTTTTTGAGCTATCTTATTGAAACTTGGTCACATTACTATTGAAAGGTGCTTCTTTACGTACAAAAAAAATGAAAGAAATCGAACGAAAATTAAAAAAACAAACAAAATTACCGTTCAATGACCCCTTCACCCGCCTGCCATTCCACACCACAATCTCTAATTTGCCTTTCTGAACAGTCTTTGAAAAGATATATAAACGAATCTATGCGTTTATCATTACATATAATATTCTTGATCTCTGCCAATTAGGCTTCAGGCTAGGAAAAAATAAAGATGCAGTCCTGAAGACGTTAGACTATTTATTCAGCTCTAGAAAATAATGAAAATCCAATGGGCCTCTTTATTGATCAAAGAAAAGCTTTTGAGGCCACAGACGACAATATATTTCTGCTGAAACTAGGACATTATGAAATAAGAGTTCATGCTCTTACTTACCTGACAGACGGTAACAAGTGACTAACATTTCCTCATTTAACCAAACTATAAGCATAGGGCCACCACAGTTTAGGATCCTTGACCCAATATATCATATCTCCTCTATCCAAATGACCTAAAAATTACCTCCCGAGAACTTAAACCAGTCCTATTTTCAGATGTCTCAACATTCCTGATATCTAATCGTGATCCAGTTCACCTCAATAATACAGTCAACAATGAGCTCGTAATGATATTTTGCTTGATGGCCACCAACAAACTTACTTTCAGTTTGATAAGATCTTCTTCATAATACTAGGGAATATAGCTGAAAATACTCAATTTAGAGTGCAAATAAATAATTATCTCATAGTAAGGCAAGACGAGGGGAAAATTCTTATGCATACACCGGGACTGTAACCTAAAATTCAAGACTCACATCCAACACATATCAACACTTTGTCCCCGTAAGTCAAAACCACTACAAACATTATAACAAACTGACTTTAAAAAAATCCAAAAAACTTTTCATGATCATAAACCAAATTCTTAAATTGAACATCAGGGATAAACTTTAGCATTCAATTTAACCAACTTAATGGTATAAACGTCTGTTATAAAAGCTCTGTATACTTATAATATTCGCCAGGACAACGTCCTGACATGGGTCTGAATCTTTCGACGACCTTCTGCATAGGTTAGGTTAGGATTCTTCAGGGAACAGGACAAGTGTTCCCTGACGTCATCAATACGAGGCTTTCCACTGGCTTTCCGCTCCATCCTTCCAAAAATTAAATGAACATAACCAGGAACTTTCTGTAAAGTATGCTATTAATTATATTTTTTAGAAATATAAATTATTACTATTGTTATTAATGATATTATTACTAACAATTTTATTGTTATTGATGATATTATTATTATTTTATTATTATTATATTATTTATTATTAGTAGTAGTAGTAATAGTAGTTACATCATATTATTATTATTATTATTAGGCTGAAGATGAACTACACCTTTGCAAATGATGTAAGTGACATTGCTCAGCAAATTATAAAATCATTGAATAACTCATTTCATTGACAAAATTCTGTCCGACACGATTAATCTGCCTGAAAAGAAAATAACTGTAGATGAAGAGGGCGATTGTTACTGCGTGCAGCATGAATCCCTGGAGCACAACATAGGAAGAAACAGTAGCCAGGACTAGCCACACCACAAGCAACACGCCAAATGCAAAGTCATGAAGATCGGGGAAGGGCAAAGAAGACCGCAGCGGGAGTATAGGCTAGGTGGCCAAAGACTGCAAACCTCGCTCAAGGAGAAAGATCTTGGGGTGAGTATAACATCAACCAGATAACTGCTGCAGCATATGGGCGCCTGGAAAACCTGAGAACAGCGTTCCGATACCTTGGTAAGGAATCATTCAAGACAATGTACACCGTATACGTCAGGCCCATACTGGAGTATGCAGCACCTGTTTGGAGCCCACACTTGTTCAAGCACGTCAAGAAATTAGACAAAGTTCAAAGGTTTGCGACAAGGATAGTTCCAAAGCTAAGGGGAATGTCCTATGAAGAAAGGTTAAGGGAAAGCGGCCTAACGACACTGGAGGACAAGAGGGTTAGGGGAGACATGATAACGACATACAAAATACTGCGTGGAATAGACAAAGTGGACAGAGACAGGATGTTTCAGAGAGGAGACAGAGAAACAAGGGGTCACAATTGGAAGCTGAAGACCCAGATAAGTCAAAGGGATGTTAGGATGAATTTCTTCAGTCACAGAGTCGTCAGGAAGTGGAATAACCGAGCAAGTGAGGTAGTGGAGGCAGGAACTATACATATCTTTAGGATGAGGTATGATAAAGCTCATGGAGCAGGGAGAGAGCGGACCTAGTAGCACTCGGTAAAGAGGCGGGGCCAGGAGCTGAGTGTCGACCCATGCAACCACAATTAGGTGAGTACACACACACATACAAAGAAAAAATAAATTCTACTCATACTTCATAATCCAACTGTTGGATACTCTGCTTTTATGATTGTTCTTATTAAAATCTCACTATCAAGTAACTATAGCACCTAGGACTGATGCAGCAAAGAACGACGCCGTTTGTCCTAGTTACTGCCTTTGTGTCCTAGGCAAAACTAATTACGAAAGTATTTGGTAATTAGGTATCCTAGAAGGTGACTTCTTAGAGGTTATCTGATTTTTTATTTTGTAATTTATCTTCCAACTTTTCAATTATATTTCAAGTAGCCAGCAATAAGCAAATACACCGAATTATGACCAACGAGCGGGTCACACATGAGGTCATAAACTGCGAGATCAAGTTTTGGGAGGTGAGGTAGTAGGGGGAGAGGGGTGGGGAGGTAGTAGGGGGGAGAGGGTTGGTGAGGAAGTAGGGGGAAGAGGGGTGGTGAGGCAGTAGGGGGAAGAAGGGTGGTGAGGCAGTAGGGGGAAGAGGGGTGGTGAGGCAGTAGGGGGAAGAGGGGTGGTGAGGTAGTAGGGGGAAGAAGGGTGGTGAGGCAGTAGGGGGAAGAAGGGTGGTGAGGCAGTAGGGGGAAGATGGGTGGTGAGGTAGTAGGGGGAAGAGGGGTGGTGAGGTAGTAGGGGGAAGACGGGTGGTGAGGCAGTAGGGGGGAGAGGGGTGGTGAGGTAGTAGGGGGGAGAGGGGTGGTGAGGTAGTAGGGGGAAGAGGGGGGTGAGGCAGTAGGGGGAAGAAGGGTGGTGAGACAGTAGGGGGAAGAGGGGTGGTGAGGTAGTAGGGGGAAGAGGGCTGGTGAGGTAGTAGGGGGAGAGGGGTGGTGAGGTAGTAGGGGGAGAGGGGTGGTGAGGTAGTAGGAGGGAGAGGGGTGGTGAGGTAGTAGGGGGAAGAGGGCTGGTGAGGTAGTAGGGGGGAGAGGGGTGGTGAGGTAGTAGGGGAAAGAGGGGTGGTGAGGTAGTAGTGGGGAGAGGGGTGGTGAGGTAGTAGGGGGGAGAGGGGTGGTGAGGTAGTAGGGGGAAGAGGGCTGGTGAGGTAGTAGGGGGGAGAGGGGTGGTGAGGTAGTAGGGGAAAGAGGGGTGGTGAGGTAGTAGAGGGGAGAGGGGTGGTGAGGTAGTAGGGGAAGAGGGCTGGTGAGGTAGTAGGGGGAAGAGGGGTGGTGAGGTAGTAGGGGTAAGAGGGGTGGTGAGGTAGTAGCTGGGAGAGGGGTGGTGAGGCAGTAGGGGGGAGAGGGGTGGTGAGGTAGTAGGGGGAAGAGGGGTGGTGAGGTAGTAGGGGGGGAGGGGTGGGGGTAAGGTAATAACTTTATTGTTTATTTTAAGAATCAAGGACAATAAGGGTAATAGGCCCAGCCTACATGTACATTCCACTGTAATGTTCAATGATTTTAGTGAGGTAAATCACAGTTGCTTCGTAATTTCGTGTGATCTCTGTTGTTCTCGTGGAGTAACAGGTGTGCTCTTCCCAGTACATGACGTGAGGATAATGTTGCTGTGGGCTATGCATATCTTGATGGTTTTATCTCTCCTGCAAACAGGTTTAGATCCTTGAATGCTTGACCTGCTCTCACAATAATCTCCTGTGTGACAAAGTCTTTAGCTTAGCCTGACCTCATGTGCTCGTGCCACCGAGCACGAGAGTCTTCATTCCCACTTCCACGTTGTCTGGCCACAAAACAGGCAGAAATAAGTCGGCGACTAAAGCGAATATGCAGGTGACGTCTCAGGATGAGCATGCACTGTCTTCCCTCTAGCGTGTAGTGTGGTAGCAGAGGCAAAAATTTAGGTCGAACCCAGAAAAAGTTTCCATGGAAGTAATTTTCTTTTCATTTCGTGCATAAATATGTCCTGTATCACATATTTAAAATCAACATCAGCTAATTTTGGGATAATTTTTGTATGCCTATTTTGCTTCATTTTTATTATTTGAATTAGGGGGGATCCCAAATGATAATGCCTGTTTAATCACGTTGTTAACTATTATGGTTTCTTTGTGTCAGTGAAATGGCATGCTAAACATGGCGTGTATGAGAGGGATGTGAATACCCATCAGATGGTTGTGTTAGTTCTAGTGAATATGTCTCACCTGATGAAAACTGTTATTTTCTTCGAAAATTTCGAGATCCAGTAATAATTGGCAGAAAGGGCTTAGATACGCTCCTTGAATCAAAGTGCTGGAGACAGTGAACAGAAGAGTTACCTTTCAGACAAGTCTCAGGTGGGTGCGAACTATTTACCAGAAGAAATTCACTGATAATCGAAATAGCTGTAAGCCAGTGATGGATCATGTAAAAAGATACTGATGTTTTTCATTAATAAGACATTTATTTAGAAAGAAAATTGCATATTTTCTTGTGCTGCGACAGATCTTGACCCCAGGCACCCCACACACAATTTCTAAAATGCCTGTACGAACAATTATTATTAGAATTACGATTGTGGAGCAATGCTAAAATCGGGTTGACGCGTGGACAGATCAAGATCAGACTCTACATGAAGGTTGTATTGTCTTGGTGGCATCATTCATGCGTACCTTACCAACCTCGTGCCCATTGTTCGAACACTGCTTGAGGAAAAATAAAAGAATATTTTGAGGCACTATGTAGATGGCATAAGAATGATTGTGAAGGAGATTTTTACACTATAGACCATCTTCAAATGCGATTAACTGAAATAACGGATGATGAAGCTTATAGACTAAAGCTAAAGCTAGAAGAGCACTATTAGGATCACTTCTATTTTGCTGAAATCAGTGGAGAGAAGAATGGGGTCTATTTACGAATATGGCAGAATTCATTATTTGACTTTGAATGTCAGTGATATTAGATTGGATAATGGATTAACAACTGAACTAGTATTATGAATATAAATGAACTACTTAACTTTCGATCAAAGTAAATAGCCAACAACCCTTGAAACTGTCTCGTTGATATATAAGTTTCCCGACTCAGTGTTTGCTCATCAGATTTATTCAAGGCTTCATCATCTATTATTGTCACATTAGCAATTCTATTATCTTGGCAGACAACACATTATCACCAGAGTTGCTGGATGATAAGGTACTCACCAGAGTTGCTGGGTGACCAGGTACTCACCAGAGTTGCTGGATGACCAGGTACTCACCAAAGCTGCTGGATGACCAGGTACTCACCAAAGTTGCTGGATGACCAGGTATTCACCAGAGATGCTGGATGACCAGGTATTCACCAGAGATGCTGGATGACCAGGTACTCACCAGAGTTTGGATGACCAGGTACTCACCAAAGTTGCTGGATGATCAGGTACTCACCAAAGTTGCTGGATGACCAGGTATTCACCAGAGATGCTGGATGCCCAGGTACTCACCAGAGTTTGGATGACCAGGTGCTCACCAGAGTTGCTGGGTCACCAGGTACTCAACCAGAGTTTGGATGACCAGGTACTCACTAGAGTTGCTGGGTGACCAGGTACTCACCAGAGTTTTGATGACCAGGCACTCACCAGAGTTTGGATGACCAGGTACTCACCAAAGTTGCTGGATGACCAGGTACTCACCAAAGTTGCTGGATGACCAGGTATTCACCAGAGATGCTGGATGACCAGGTACTCACCAGAGTTTGGATGACCAGGTGCTCACCAGAGTTGCTGGATGACCAGGTACTCACCAGAGTTGCTGGGTGGCCAGGTACTCACCAGAGTTGCTGGGTGACCAGGTACTCACCAGAGTTGCTGGGTGACCAGGTTTGTCGATTGGTGTGGGTCGCAACCTGGGACAAAACTAGTAAGGTGAAGAGAGTAGTGAGAGAGTGCAAAAGGAGAGCAGATGATAGAGTGGGAGAGGCATTGTCAGGAAATTTTCCTGAAAATAAGGAAAAATTTTGGAGAGAGATAAATAAGTTAAGAAAGCCTAGGGAAAGAATGGATTTGTCAGTTAAAAACAGAGTTAATAGATGGGGAGCTGGAGGTATTGGGTAGATGGCGGGAATATTTGCACTGGTAATGATAGCTGCTAGTAATGATAGGTGCTGGTAATAATGGTACCTGGTAACGATAGGTGCTTGTGATGATGGTAGCTGGTAATGATGGTAGCTGGTTCTGATGGTATCTGGTAATGATTGTACCTGGTAATGATTGTATCTGGTAATGATGGTAGCTGTTAATGACAGGTGCTGGTAATGATAGGTGCTGGTAATGATAGCTGCTAGTAATGATAGGTGCTGGAAATGGTATCTGGTAATAATAGTAGCTGGTAATAATGGGAGCTGGTAATGATGGTAGCTGGTAATGATGGTAGCTGGTAATGATTGGAGCTGGAAATGATGGGAGCTGGTAATGATGGTAGCTGGTAATGATGATAGCTGGTAACGACAGGTGCTGATAATGTAGATGATGGTAATGATAGGTGCTTGTAATGAGGGTAGCTGGCAATGATGGTAGCTAATAATGATAGATGCTGTTAATGATGGTAGCTGTTAATGATAGGTGCTGGTAGTGATGATAGCTGGTAATGAGGGGTAGCTGGTAATGATGGTATCTGGTAATGATGGGTGGGTTCGATTCCTCGGCTAGCCGCAGTTTGTTATTGATTAAATATCATTTGTTCGTGGTTACAACAATATATATATATATATATATATATATATATATATATATATATATATATATATATATATATATATATATATATATATATATATATATATATATATATATATATATATATATATATATATATATATATATATATATATATATATATATATATATATATATATATATACATATATTTTCAACAAGTCGGCCGTCTCCCACCGAGGCAGGGTGACCCAAAAAAGAAAGAAAATCCCCAAAAAGAAAATACTTTCATCATCATTCAACACTTTCACCACACTCACACATTATCACTGTTTTTGCAGAGGTGCTCAGAATACAACAGTCTAGAAGCATACACATATAAAGATACACAACATATCCCTCCAAACTGCCAATATCCCAAACCCCTCCTTTAAAGTGCAGGCATTGTACTTCCCATTTCCAGGACTCAAGTCCGACTATATGAAAATAACCGGTTTCCCTGAATCCCTTCACTAAATATTACCCTGCTCACACTCCAACAGATCGTCAGGTGCCAAGTACCATTCGTCTCCATTCACTCCTATTTAACACGCTCACGCACGCTTGCTGGAAGTCCAAGCCCCTTGCCCCCAAAACCTACTTTATCCCTTCTCTCCAACCCTTTCGAGGACGACCCCTACCCCGCCTTCCTTCCCCTATAGATTTATATGCTTTCCATGTCATTCTACTTTGATCCATTCTCTCTAAATGACCAAACCACCTCAACAACCCCTCTTCTGCCCTCTGACTAATACTTTTATTAACTCCACACCTTTTCCTAATTTCCACACTCCGAATTTTCTGCATAATATTTACACCACATATTGCCCTTAAACAGGACATCTCCACTGCCTCCAACCGTCTCCTCGCTGCTGCATTTACCACCCAAGCTTCACACCCATATAAGAGTGTTGGTACTACTATACTTTCATACATTCCCTTCTTTGCCTCCATAGATAACGTTTTTTGACTCCACATATACCTCAACGTGCCGAATAGGCAGAACTTGCAATCTTGGCTTAAATAGCAACGCTCATCTTGCCATATAGGACAAGTGAAAATTTGCGTATGCAATAATTTCGCAAAAATCATTCTGAACCTAATGAAAAAAATATATTTCACTGTGTTTGTTTAGTATTAAATTATTGTAAACAAATCTAAAATATATTTAGTTGGGTTAGGCTAAAATAAATTGCGCTTGTTATAATAAGGTTAGGTAAGTTTTCTAAGATTCTTTTGGTGCAAAATAATTTTTTTTTACATTAACATTAATCAAAAAATATACCTTTAAACATATAAGAGAAAATTTTAGAAAGGATTTAATTTTAAAGGAGTTCTTGCTAATTGACCAGTTTTACATATTCAGCATGACATATATATATATATATATATATATATATATATATATATATATATATATATATATATATATATATATATATATATATATATATATTATATATATTTTCCCTGAGGTACGTTTATTGTCTTCTCTGAGGATGAGGGTCCCCATTCCAGCCATATAGGTGGTACTTCCCTATATATATATACATACATATATACAGTGGACCCCCGGTTAACGATATTTTTTCATTCCAGAAGTATGTTCAGGTGCCAGTACTGACCGAATTTGTTCCCATAAGGAATATTGAGAAGTAGATTAGTCCATTTCAGACCAAATACACTTACATAATTGGTCGCATTCGGAGGTGATCGTTATGCGGGGGTCCACTGTATATATATATATATATATATATATATATATATATATATATATATATATATATATATATATATATATGTATATATGTATATATGTATATATATATATATCTATATATATATATATGTATATATATATATATATATATATATATATATATATATATATATATATATATATTGTTAACACACTGGCCGATTCCCACTAAGGCAGGGTGGCCCGAAAAAGAAAAACTTTCACCATCATTCACTCCATCACTGTCTTACCAGAAGGGTGCTTTACACTACAGTTTTTAAACTGCAACATTAACACCCCTCCTTCAGAGTGCAGGCACTGTACTTCCCATCTCCAGACTCGAGTCCGGCCTGCCGGTTTCCCTGAATCCCTTCATAAATGTTTCTATGCTCACACTCCAACAGCACGTCAAGTATTAAAAACCATTTTTCTCCATTCACTCCTATCAAACACGCTCACACATGCGCGCTTGAAATCCAAGCCCATGGCACACAAAACCTCCTTTATCCCCTCCTTCCAACCTTTCCTAGGCCGACCCCTACCCCACCTTCATTCCACTACAGACTGATACACTCTTGAAGTCATTCTGTTTCGCTCCATTCTCTCTACACGTCCGAACCACCTAAACAACCCTTCCTCAGCCCACTGGACAACAGTTTTGGCAATCCCGCACCTCCTCCTAACTTCCAAACTACGAATTCTCTGCATTATATTCACACCACACATTGCTCTCAGACATGACATCTCCACTGCCTCCAGCCTTCTCCTTGCTGCAACATTCATCACCCATGCTACACACCCATACAGGAGCATTGGTAAAACTATACTCTCATACATTCCCCTCTTTGCTTCCAAGGACAAAGTTCTTTGTCTCCACAGACTCCTAAGTGCACCGCTCACCCTTTTCCCCTCATCAATTCTATGATTCACCTCATCTTTCATAGACCCATCCGCTGACACGTCCACTCCCAAATATCTGAATACATTCACCTCCTCCATACTCTCTCCTTCCAATCTGATATCCAATCTTTCATCACCTAATCTTTTTGTTATCCGCATAACCTTACTCTTTCAATTTTCTTCTTTTACATACCCTACCAAATTCATCCACCAACCTCTGCAACTTCTCTTCAGAATCTCCCAAGAGCACAGTGTCATCAGCAAAGAGCAACTGTGACAACTCCCACTTCATATGTGATTCTTTATCTTTTAACTCCACACCTCTTGCCAAGACCCTCGCATTTACTTCTCTTACAACCCCATCTATAAATATATTGAACAACCACGGTGACATCACACATCCTTGTCTAAGGCCTACTTTTACTGGGAAATAATCTCCCTCTTTTCTACATACTCTAACTTGAGCCTCACTATCCTGTAAAAACCCTTCACTGCTTTCAGTAACCTCCCTACTATACCATACATCAGCAACATCTGTCACATTGTCCCCCTATCCACCCTGTCATACGCCTTTTCCAAATCCATAAATGCCACAAAAACCTCTTTAGCCTTATCTAAATACTGTTTACTTATATGTTTCACTGTAAACACCTGGTCCACACACCCCCTACCTTTCCTAAAGCCTCCTTGTTCATTTGCTATCCTATTCTCCGTCTTACTCTTAATTCTTTCAATTATAACTCTACCATACACTTTACCAGGTATACTTAACAGACTTATCCCCCTATAATTTTTGCACTCTCTTTTGTCCCCTTTGCCTTTATACAAAGGAACTATGCATGCTCTGCCAATCTCTAGGTACCTTACCCTCTTCCATACATTTATTAAATAATAGCACCAACCACTCCAAAACTATATCCCCACCTGCTTTTAACATTTCTATCTTTATCCCATCAATCCCAGCTGCCTTTCCCCCTTTCATTTTTCCCTACTGCCTCACGAACTTCCCCCACACTCACAACTGGCTCTTCCTCACTCCTACAAGATGTTATTCCTCCTTGCCCTATACACGAAATCACAGCTTCCCTATCTTCATCAACATTTAACAATTCCTCAAAATATTCCCTCCATCTTCCCAATACCTCTAACTCTCCATTTAATAACTCTCCTCTCCTATTTTTAACTGACAAATCCATTTGTTCTCTAGGCTTCCTTAACTTGTTAATCTCACTCCAAATTTTTTTCTTATTTTCAACAAAATTTGTTGAAAACATCTCACCCACTCTCTCATTTGCTCTCTTTTCACATTGCTTCACTACTCTCTTAACCTCTCTCCTTTTCTCTATATACTCTTCTCTCCTTGCATCACTTCTACTTTGTAAAAACTTCTCATATGCTAACTTTTTTCTCCCTTACTACTCTCTTTACATTATCATTCCACCAATCGCTCCTCTTCCCTCCTGCACCCACTTTCCTGTAACCACAAACTTCTGCTGAACACTCTAACACTACATTTTTAAACCTACCCCATACCTCTTCGACCCCCTTGCCTATGCTCTCATTAACCCATCTATCCTCCAATAGTTGTTTATATCTTACCCTAACTGCCTCCTATTTTAGTTTATAAACCTTTACCTCTCTCTTACCTGATGCTTCTATTCTCCTTGTATCCCATCTACCTTTTACTCTCAGTGTAGCTACAACTAAAAAGTGATCTGATATATCTGTGGCCCCTCTATTAACATGTACATACTGAAGTCTGCTCAACTGTCTTTTATCTACCAATACATAATCCAACAAACTACTGTCATTTCGCTCTACATCATATCTTGTATACTTATTTATCCTCTTTTTCTTAAAATATGTATTACATATAACTAAACCCCTTTCTATACAAAGTTCAATCAAAGGGCTCCCATTATCATTTACACCTGGCACCCCAAACTTACTTACCACACCCTCTCTATAAGTTTCTCCTACTTTAGCATTCAGGTCCCCTACCACAATTACTCTCTCACTTGGTTCAAAGGTTCCTATACATTCACTTAACATCTCTCAAAATCTCTCTCTCTCCTCTACATTCCTCTCTTCTCCAGGTGTATACACGCTTATTATGACCCACTTTTCGCATCCAACCTTTACTTTAATCCACATAATCCTTGAATTTACACATTCTTATTCTCTTTTTTCCTTCCATAACTGATCCTTCAATATTATTGCTACCCCTTCCTTAGCTCTAACTGTCTCAGATACTCCAGATTTAATCCCATTTATTTCTCCCCACCAAAACTCCCCTAGCCCCTACAGCTTTGTTTCGCTTAGGGCCAGGACATCCAACTTCTTTTCATTCATAACATCAGCAATCATCTGTTTCTTGTCATCCGCACTACATCCACGCACATTCAAGCATCCCAGCTTTATAAAGTTTTTCTTCTTCTCTTTTTTAGTAAATGTTTACGGGAGAAGGGGTTACTAGCCCATTGCTCCCGGCATTTTAGTCGCCTCATACGATACGCATGGCTTACGGAGGAAAGATTCTTTTCCACTTCCCCATGGACAATAGAAGAAATAAAGAAGAACAAGAGCTATTTAGAAAAGGGAGAAAAAACCTAGATGTATGTATATATACATATATATATATATATATATATATATATATATATATATATATATATATATATATATATATATATATATATATATATATACATATATATATATATATATATATATATATATATATATATATATATATATATATATATATATGTGTGTGTGTGTGTGTGTGTGTGTGTGTCGTGCCGAATATGTAAAACTGGTCAATTAGCAAGAACTCATTTAAAATTAAGTCCTTTCTAAAATTTTCTCTTATACGTTTAAAGATGTATTTTTTTCATGAATGTTAATGTAAAAAAATTTAATTTTGCTCCTAAAGAATCTTAGAAAACTTACCTAACCTTATTATAACAAGAACAATTTATTTTAGCCTTATCCAACTAAATATATTTTAGATTTGTTTACAATAATTTAATACTAAACAAACACAGTAAAATATATTTTTTTCGTTAGGTTCAGAATGATTTTTGCGAGATTATTGCATATACAAATTTTCGCTTGTCCTATATGGCAAGATGAGCGCTGCTATTTAAGCCAAGATCGCAAGTTCTGCCTATTCGGCACGACATATATATATATATATATATATATATATATATATATATATATATATATATATATATATATATATATATATATATATATATATATATATATATATATTATAGAGGAATAAGTTTACTGAGTATACCAGGAAAAGTGTACGGTAGGGTTATAATTGAAAGAATTAGAGGTAAGACAGAACATAGCATTGCGAATGAGCAAGAAGGTTTCAGAGTGGGTAGGGGATGTGTAGATCAAGCGTTTACATTGAAGCATATATGGGAACGGCATTTAGATAAAGGTAGAGAAGTTTTTATTGCATTTATGGATTTAGAGAAGGCATATGAAAGAGTGGATAGGGAAGCAATGTGGCAGATGTTGCAAGTATATGGAATAGGTGGTAAGTTACTAAATGCTGTAAAGAGTTTTTATGAGGATAGTGAGGCTCAGGTTAGGGTCTGTAGAAGAGAGGGAAACTACTTCCTACTTAGACAGGAATGTGTAATGTCACCATGGTTGTTTAATATATTTATAGATGGGGTTGTAAAACAAGTAAATGCTAGGGTGTTCGGGAGAGGGGTGGAATTAAATTATGGGGAATTAAATACAAAATGGGAATTGACACAGTTGCATTTTGCTGATGATACTGTGCTTATGGGAGATTCTAAAGGAAAATTGCAAAGGTTAGTGGACGAGTTTGGGAGTGTGTGTAAAGGTAGAAAGTTGAAAGTGAACATAGAAAAGAGTAAGGTGATGAGGGTATCAAATGATTTAGATAAAGAAAAACTGGATATTAAATTGGGGAGGAGGAGTATGGAAGAAGTGAATGTTTTCAGATACTTGGGAGTTGACGTGTCGGCCGATGGATTTATGAAGGATGAGGTTAATCATAGAATTGATGAGGGAAAAAAGGTGAGTGGTGCGTTGAGGTATATGTGGAGACAAAAAACGTTATCTATGGAGGCAAAGAAGGGAATGTAGGAAAGTATAGTAGTCCAACACTCTTATATGGGTGTGAAGCTTGGGTGGTAAATGCAGCAGCGAGGAGGCGGTTGGAGGCAGTAGAGATGTCCTGTCTAAGGGCAATGTGTGGTGTAAATATTATGCAGAAAATTCGGAGTGTGGAAATTAGGAGAAGGTGTGGAGTTAAGAAAAGTATTAGTCAGAGGGCTGAAGAGGGGATGTTGAGGTGGTTTGGTCATTTAGAGAGAATGGATCAAAGTAGAATGACATGGAGAGCGTATAAATCTGTAGGGGAAGGAAGGCGGGGTAGGGGTCGTCCTCGAAAAGGCTGGAAGGAAGAGGTAAGGGAGGTTTTGTGGGCGAGGGGCTTGGACTTCCAGCAGGCGTGCATGAGCGTATTCGATAGGAGTGAATGGAGACGAATGGTATTCGGGACCTGACGATCTGTTGGAGTGTGAGCAGGGTAATATTTAGTGAAGGGATTCAGGGAAACCGGTTATTTTTGTATAGCCGGACTTGAGCCCTGGAAATTGGAAGTACAATGCCTGCACTCTAAAGGAGGCGTTTGGAATATTAGCAGTTTGGAGGGATATGTTGTATATCTTTATACGTATATGCTTCCAAACTGTTGTGTTCTGAGCACCTCTGTAAAAACAGTGATTATGTGTGAGTGAGGTGAAAGTTTTGAATGACGAAAATATTTTATTTTTGTGGATTTTCTTTCTTTTTGGGTCACCCTGCCTCGGTGGGAGACGGCCGACTCGTTAAAAAAAATATTATATTATATTAATATATATATATATATATATATATATATATATATATATATATATATATATATATATATATATATATATATATATATATATATATGTAATTCGCAAGAGCAGGCGAAATATACACAAACACTGATCTCTGGCTGAAGGAGACTCGAACCTACGAACCTTGGAACAAGGTACGCAGTGCTTTACCAATCTACCCACACTGGACCAATACCTTGGAGTCCAGCTTGCGCTAGACTTTGATCCAAGGCAGCCAGCTTTCAGGGAGAAGGCTTACAGCTTTTCATCTCATCCCCTGCATGCATCAGCCTTACTAGAGATATTAACAATGCAAGGAATTCGCAAGAGCAGGCGATTGGTAAAGTAGTGTAGATTGGTAAAGCACTGCGTATCATGGTACTTGTGCTAGTGAGTTGTACACCATAGTACTTGTGCTAGTGAGTTGTACACCATGGTACTTGTGCTAGTGAGTTGTACACCATGGTACTTGTGCTAGTGAGTTGTATACCATGGTACTTGTGCTAGTGAGTTGTACACCATGGTACTTGTGCTAGTGAGTTGTATACCATGGTACTTGTGCTAGTGAGTGGTACACTTTTTAATACTTATGATAGTGAGTTGTACACCATGGTACTTGTGTGAGTCTGAGGTGTTGTGAGTGATGCAACTTTTATATGATCCATCTCTGTTTTACCAAATCCATTAACTAATGAACAGAAGTGAAATTTAATTGTCTAACTTTCAGTTGTTTGTCTACAACAAACACAGCTTTGTAAGCAGACACAAGCAGGTCTCAGGTGTTTGTCTACAACAAGCACAAGTTTTTAAGCAGAGACAAGTAGGTCTCAGGTGTTTGTCTACAACAAGCACAGGTTTTAAGCAGAGACAAGCAGGTCTCAGGTGTTTGTCTACAACAAGTACAGGTTTTTAAGCAGAGACAAGCAGGTCTCAGGTGTTTGTCTACAACAAACACAGCTTTGTAAGCAGAGACAAGCAGGTCTCAGGTGTTTGTCTACAACAAGCACAGGTTTTTAAGCAGAGACAAGCAGGTCTCGGGTGTTTGTCTACAACAAGCACAGCAGTGTAAGCAGACACAAGCATATCTCACATACATGACGTTTTAAGTGTTTTGATTTCGCTTTTCATTTTAAAATATATTCAGCTATTATTACACTTGGTATTTGTATTAATTTTGTTTCAAAATTATTTTTAATATTACTTTTATTACCTTAACAATGTAAACTGAATTTCCTTTTCTTTTTATATCATTTATATTTCGCTTAAGTTTTAAATAGGTTAATTAACATTTCGTAATTATCAGTATTCTATTGTACAATTTTGTTGTGTATCATATTTAGTGTTAAAGTTGACAGTAGTTATTGTGCTGACAACTTCCTCCTGGAGCTGACAGTGGTTATTGTGCTGACAACTTCCTCCTGGAGCTGACAGTAGTTATTGTACTGACAACTTCCTCCTGGAGCTGACAGTGGTTATTGTGCTGACAACTTCCTCCTGGAGCTGACAGTAGTTATTGCACTGACAACTTCCTCCTGGAGCTGACAGTAGTTATTGTACTGACAACTTCCTCTTGGAGCTGACAGTAGTTATTGTACTGACAACTTCCTCCTGGAGCTGACAGTAGTTATTGCACTGACAACTTCCTCCTGGAGCTGACAGTGGTTATTGTGCTGACAACTTCCTCCTGGAGCTGACAGTAGTTATTGCACTGACAACTTCCTCCTGGAGCTGACAGTAGTTATTGTACTGACAACTTCCTCTTGGAGCTGACAGTAGTTATTGTACTGACAACTTCCTCCTGGAGCTGACAGTAGTTATTGCACTGACAACTTCCTCCTGGAGCTGACAGTAGTTATTGTACTGACAACTTCCTCCTGGAGCTGACAGTAGTTATTGTACTGACAACTTCCTCCTGGAGCTGACAGAAGTTATTGTACTGACAACTTCCTCCTGGAGCTGACAGTGGTTATTGTACTGACAACTTCCTCCTGGAGCTGACAGTGGTTATTGTGCTGACAACTTCCTCCTGGAGCTGACAGTAGTTATTGCACTGACAACTTCCTCCTGGAGCTGACAGTAGTTATTGCACTGACAACTTCCTCCTGGAGCTGACAGTAGTTATTGCACTGACAACTTCCTCCTGGAGCTGACAGTAGTTATTGCACTGACAACTTCCTCCTGGAGCTGACAGTAGTTATTGCACTGACAACTTCCTCCTGGAGCTGACAGTAGTTATTGCACTGACAACTTCCTCCTGGAGCTGACAGTAGTTATTGCACTGACAACTTCCTCCTGGAGCTGACAGTAGTTATTGCACTGACAACTTCCTCCTGGAGCTGACAGTAGTTATTGCACTGACAACTTCCTCCTGGAGCTGACAGTAGTTATTGCACTGACAACTTCCTCCTGGAGCTGACAGTAGTTATTGCACTGACAACTTCCTCCTGGAGCTGACAGTAGTTATTGCACTGACAACTTCCTCCTGGAGCTGACAGTTATTGCACTGACAACTTCCTCCTGGAGCTGACAGTAGTTATTGCACTGACAACTTCCTCCTGGAGCTGACAGTAGTTATTGCACTGACAACTTCCTCCTGGAGCTGACAGTAGTTATTGCACTGACAACTTCCTCCTGGAGCTAACAGTAGTTATTGCACTGACAACTTCCTCCTGGAGCTGACAGTAGTTATTGACTGACAACTTCCTCCTGGAGCTCACAGTAGTTATTGCACTGACAACTTCCTCCTGGAGCTGACAGTAGTTATTGCACTGTTATTAGCACTGACAACTTCCTCCTGGAGCTGACAGTAGTTATTGCACTGACAACTTCCTCCTGGAGCTGACAGTAGTTATTGCACTGACAACTTCCTCCTGGAGCTGACAGTAGTTATTGCACTGACAACTTCCTCCTGGAGCTGACAGTAGTTATTGCACTGACAACTTCCTCCTGGAGCTGACAGTAGTTATTGCACTGACAACTTCCTCCTGGAGCTGACAGTAGTTATTGCACTGACAACTTCCTCCTGGAGCTGACAGTAGTTATTGCACTGACAACTTCCTCCTGGAGCTGACAGTAGTTATTGCACTGACAACTTCCTCCTGGAGCTGACAGTAGTTATTGCACTGACAACTTCCTCCTGGAGCTGACAGTAGTTATTGCACTGACAACTTCCTCCTGGAGCTGACAGTAGTTATTGCACTGACAACTTCCTCCTGGAGCTGACAGTAGTTATTGCACTGACAACTTGACAACTTCCTCCTGGAGCTGACAGTAGTTATTGCACTGACAACTTCCTCCTGGAGCTGACAGTAGTTATTGCACTGACAACTTCCTCCTGGAGCTGACAGTAGTTATTGCACTGACAACTTCCTCCTGGAGCTGACAGTAGTTATTGCACTGACAACTTCCTCCTGGAGCTGACAGTAGTTATTGCACTGACAACTTCCTCCTGGAGCTGACAGTAGTTATTGCACTGACAACTTCCTCCTGGAGCTGACAGTAGTTATTGCACTGACAACTTCCTCCTGGAGCTGACAGTAGTTATTGCACTGACAACTTCCTCCTGGAGCTGACAGTAGTTATTGCACTGACAACTTCCTCCTGGAGCTGACAGTAGTTATTGCACTGACAACTTCCTCCTGGAGCTGACAGTAGTTATTGCACTGACAACTTCCTCCTGGAGCTGACAGTAGTTATTGCACTGACAACTTCCTCCTGGAGCTGACAGTAGTTATTGCACTGACAACTTCCTCCTGGAGCTGACAGTAGTTATTGCACTGACAACTTCCTCCTGGAGCTGACAGTAGTTATTGCACTGACAACTTCCTCCTGGAGCTGACAGTAGTTATTGCACTGACAACTTCCTCCTGGAGCTGACAGTAGTTATTGCACTGACAACTTCCTCCTGGAGCTGACAGTAGTTATTGCACTGACAACTTCCTCCTGGAGCTGACAGTAGTTATTGCACTGACAACTTCCTCCTGGAGCTGACAGTAGTTATTGCACTGACAACTTCCTCCTGGAGCTGACAGTAGTTATTGCACTGACAACTTCCTCCTGGAGCTGACAGTAGTTATTGCACTGACAACTTCCTCCTGGAGCTGACAGTAGTTATTGCACTGACAACTTCCTCCTGGAGCTGACAGTAGTTATTGCACTGACAACTTCCTCCTGGAGCTGACAGTAGTTATTGCACTGACAACTTCCTCCTGGAGCTGACAGTAGTTATTGCACTGACAACTTCCTCCTGGAGCTGACAGTAGTTATTGCACTGACAACTTCCTCCTGGAGCTGACAGTAGTTATTGCACTGACAACTTCCTCCTGGAGCTGACAGTAGTTATTGCACTGACAACTTCCTCCTGGAGCTGACAGTAGTTATTGCACTGACAACTTCCTCCTGGAGCTGACAGTAGTTATTGCACTGACAACTTCCTCCTGGAGCTGACAGTAGTTATTGCACTGACAACTTCCTCCTGGAGCTGACAGTAGTTATTGCACTGACAACTTCCTCCTGGAGCTGACAGTAGTTATTGCACTGACAACTTCCTCCTGGAGCTGACAGTAGTTATTGCACTGACAACTTCCTCCTGGAGCTGACAGTAGTTATTGCACTGACAACTTCCTCCTGGAGCTGACAGTAGTTATTGCACTGACAACTTCCTCCTGGAGCTGACAGTAGTTATTGCACTGACAACTTCCTCCTGGAGCTGACAGTAGTTATTGCACTGACAACTTCCTCCTGGAGCTGACAGTAGTTATTGCACTGACAACTTCCTCCTGGAGCTGACAGTAGTTATTGCACTGACAACTTCCTCCTGGAGCTGACAGTAGTTATTGCACTGACAACTTCCTCCTGGAGCTGACAGTAGTTATTGCACTGACAACTTCCTCCTGGAGCTGACAGTAGTTATTGCACTGACAACTTCCTCCTGGAGCTGACAGTAGTTATTGCACTGACAACTTCCTCCTGGAGCTGACAGTAGTTATTGCACTGACAACTTCCTCCTGGAGCTGACAGTAGTTATTGCACTGACAACTTCCTCCTGGAGCTGACAGTAGTTATTGCACTGACAACTTCCTCCTGGAGCTGACAGTAGTTATTGCACTGACAACTTCCTCCTGGAGCTGACAGTAGTTATTGCACTGACAACTTCCTCCTGGAGCTGACAGTAGTTATTGCACTGACAACTTCCTCCTGGAGCTGACAGTAGTTATTGCACTGACAACTTCCTCCTGGAGCTGACAGTAGTTATTGCACTGACAACTTCCTCCTGGAGCTGACAGTAGTTATTGCACTGACAACTTCCTCCTGGAGCTGACAGTAGTTATTGCACTGACAACTTCCTCCTGGAGCTGACAGTAGTTATTGCACTGACAACTTCCTCCTGGAGCTGACAGTAGTTATTGCACTGACAACTTCCTCCTGGAGCTGACAGTAGTTATTGCACTGACAACTTCCTCCTGGAGCTGACAGTAGTTATTGCACTGACAACTTCCTCCTGGAGCTGACAGTAGTTATTGCACTGACAACTTCCTCCTGGAGCTGACAGTAGTTATTGCACTGACAACTTCCTCCTGGAGCTGACAGTAGTTATTGCACTGACAACTTCCTCCTGGAGCTGACAGTAGTTATTGCACTGACAACTTCCTCCTGGAGCTGACAGTAGTTATTGCACTGACAACTTCCTCCTGGAGCTGACAGTAGTTATTGCACTGACAACTTCCTCCTGGAGCTGACAGTAGTTATTGCACTGACAACTTCCTCCTGGAGCTGACAGTAGTTATTGCACTGACAACTTCCTCCTGGAGCTGACAGTAGTTATTGCACTGACAACTTCCTCCTGGAGCTGACAGTAGTTATTGCACTGACAACTTCCTCCTGGAGCTGACAGTAGTTATTGCACTGACAACTTCCTCCTGGAGCTGACAGTAGTTATTGCACTGACAACTTCCTCCTGGAGCTGACAGTAGTTATTGCACTGACAACTTCCTCCTGGAGCTGACAGTAGTTATTGCACTGACAACTTCCTCCTGGAGCTGACAGTAGTTATTGCACTGACAACTTCCTCCTGGAGCTGACAGTAGTTATTGCACTGACAACTTCCTCCTGGAGCTGACAGTAGTTATTGCACTGACAACTTCCTCCTGGAGCTGACAGTAGTTATTGCACTGACAACTTCCTCCTGGAGCTGACAGTAGTTATTGCACTGACAACTTCCTCCTGGAGCTGACAGTAGTTATTGCACTGACAACTTCCTCCTGGAGCTGACAGTAGTTATTGCACTGACAACTTCCTCCTGGAGCTGACAGTAGTTATTGCACTGACAACTTCCTCCTGGAGCTGACAGTAGTTATTGCACTGACAACTTCCTCCTGGAGCTGACAGTAGTTATTGCACTGACAACTTCCTCCTGGAGCTGACAGTAGTTATTGCACTGACAACTTCCTCCTGGAGCTGACAGTAGTTATTGCACTGACAACTTCCTCCTGGAGCTGACAGTAGTTATTGCACTGACAACTTCCTCCTGGAGCTGACAGTAGTTATTGCACTGACAACTTCCTCCTGGAGCTGACAGTAGTTATTGCACTGACAACTTCCTCCTCGAGCTGACAGTAGTTATTGCACTGACAACTTCCTCCTGGAGCTGACAGTAGTTATTGTACTGACAACTTCCTCCTGGAGCTGACAGTAGTTATTGTACTGACAACTTCCTCCTGGAGCTGACAGTAGTTATTGCACTGACAACTTCCTCCTGGAGCTGACTCAACTCCTCAACTACTCTAAATGCATAGAAGTATTTTCTGTTTTATTATTTTTATTGGTTCTCCTTCACCTTAAACCTTTAGGGTCAGTATGATTTTCTCTATTGCATTATAAATCAATACAAAACGTTACAAATTTTCCACCTAAACTTTTTTATACATTAGATGATATTCATTAATGGAAGAATATCTGAGGAAAAATGATGCAGGACACAGCCACCATTTAACTTATTATTATTATTTATTATTAAAGATTCGCCGGTACTCTCCCGGCCCGGGACTTTTCCAAGTGGTGGCCCGGCCTTGGCTCCCTCTTTAGGGAGTATCTGAGACCTAAGTCTCCCATGGGAGGAGGCAGAAGTACCTTCTCATCTTTGGGACCAACTGTCCCCAGGCCTAGCCACAAGCTAGGCCTCTCTGGTCTGCCATCCCCGCCCCAAGTGGGCTAATGGGAATGAGAGGCTTGTGAGCTACAAGCTCGGACTCAGGCACCTACCCTGCCTTAGAAGGGCTGGGCATGGTGTCGATGCAGCATTTAACATACAAGAACGGTAAAGACACACGGAAAATCGGCAGAGCAAAACACTGTAACAGTTTAGTATATGTGTGACCTTTACCACAATACGTCGGTATAAACAGACAATTTACAAGTAAGAAGACTATAGTTACTTACAATAAGTACATTAATACAAAAGACAAAAGACAAGTACAGTAATACGTAAGAACCGTGACGTAAAACAGTATAGTGATGCATAAAGAAATATAGAAACACAATAGAGTGTAGAAACACACAAAACAGTATTGTAACACACAAAACATTAAATTGAGACACAGAGCAGTTTACTGACACATAAAGCAGTATAGTAACACATAAAACAGTAAAGTAACACATACGACAGTACAGTAACACATAAAACAATAAATAGATACATTAAACAATTTAGTGGCATATAAAACAGAAGAGTAATACATAAAAATTAGAATAACACATTAAACAGCATAGTAACGCATAAAGCAGCATTAATAACACGTAAAAAGTATGCAAAACATAAAACATACAGCAATACAGAAGAACAATACAATAACACAGTAAATGTATATCACAATAACAATTCTGCAACATACAAGACCAGTACTGTAAAATAACGCAGAATACCAGTACAGTAACACAGAAAACCAGTAGAGTAACACAAAACACCAGTACAGTACAGTAAGATGGAAGACTATAACAGTACAGTAACATATAAGACCAGTAGTAGTACAGAAGACCGGTACAATACACTAATACAAAATACCAGTACTGTACAGTAACACGGAAGACCAGTACTGTACAATAACAAAGAATAAAAGCACAGTACAGTAACAAAGAAGACCAGTAAACTACAGTAACACATAAGACCAGTACAGTACAGTAACACATAAGACCAGTACAGTAACACAGATGACCAGTACAGTAACACAGATGACCAGTACAGTACAGTAACACATAAGACCAGTACAGTACAGTAACAAAGATGACCAGTACAGTAACACAGATGACCAGTACAGTACAGTAACACATAAGACCAGTACAGTACAGTAACACAGATGACCAGTACAGTAACAGAGATGACCAGTACAGTAACACAGATGACCAGTACAGTAACACAGAAGACCAGTACAGTACAATAACAGAAGACCAGAACAGCACAGTAACACAAAAGACCAGTACAGAAACGCAGAAGCAGAGAAGAACAGTAAAGTACATCACAGTAAAAGAGACTAGTACAGTAGCACCGAAGAACAGTACAGTACAATAACGCAGAAGATCAGACCAGTACAGTTCAGTAACACAAAAGAACAGTGCAGTAAAGTAACACAAAAGAAAAGTACAGTATAGTAACACAGAGGAACTGTACAGTGACACAGAAGAACAGTTCAGTACAGTAACACAGAAGAACAGAACAGTAACATAGAAGACCAATACAGTAACACCGATTTCCAGTAGAGTACAGTACAGTAACACTGTATAGTAGAGTACAGTACAGTAACAAAAAAGACCAGTACAGCCCAGTACAGTAACACAGAAGACCAGTACAGTTCAGTACAGTAACACAGAAGAACAATGCAGTAGAGTAAGACAGAAGACCAGTACAGCAACACAGAAGAGTAGCACAGAAACAAAGAACAGTACAGTACAGAAACACAAATGAACAGCACAGTACAGTAATGCAGATGAACAGTACAGTGACATAGACGAACAGTACAGTTCAGTAACACAGAAAAACAGTACAGTAGAGTAACACAGAAGAACAGTACTGTACAGGAACACAGAAGAACAGAACAGTAACGTAGAAGAACGGCACAGTCACAAGGATGACCAGTAGATTACAGTACAGCAACACAGAAGACCAGTACAGCTCAGTACAGCAACACATAAGAACAATATAGCAGAGTAAGACAGAAGACCAGTACAGTGATACAGAACAATACAGTTACACAGAAGGCCAGTAAAGTAACACAGGAAAACAGTACAGTAACACGTAAGAAGAGTACAGTAACACGTAAGAAGAGTACAGTAACACGTAAGAAGAGTACAGTAACACGTAAGAAGAGTACAGTAACACGTAAGAAGAGTACAGTAACACGTAAGAAGAGTACAGTAACACGGAAGAAGAGTACAGTAACACGTAAGAAGAGTACAGTAACACGGAAGAAGAGTACAGTAACACGGAAGAAGAGTACAGTAACACGGAAGAAGAGTACAGTAACACGTAAGAAGAGTACAGTAACACGGAAGAAGAGTACAGTAACACGGAAGAAGAGTACAGTAACACGTAAGAAGAGTACAGTAACACGGAAGAAGAGTACAGTAACACGGAAGAAGAGTACAGTAACACGTAAGAAGAGTACAGTAACACGGAAGAAGAGTACAGTAACACGGAAGAAGAGTACAGTAACACGTAAGAAGAGTACAGTAACACGGAAGAAGAGTACAGTAACACGGAAGAAGAGTACAGTAACACGGAAGAAGAGTACAGTAACACGTAAGAAGAGTACAGTAACACGGAAGAAGAGTACAGTAACACGGAAGAAGAGTACAGTAACACGGAAGAAGAGTACAGTAACACGGAAGAAGAGTACAGTAACACGGAAGAAGAGTACAGTAACACGGAAGAAGAGTACAGTAACACGGAAGAAGAGTACAGTAACACGGAAGAAGAGTACAGTAACACGGAAGAAGAGTACAGTAACACGGAAGAAGAGTACAGTAACACGGAAGAAGAGTACAGTAACACGGAAGAAGAGTACAGTAACACGGAAGAAGAGTACAGTAACACGGAAGAATAGTACAGTAACACGGAAGAAGAGTACAGCAATATGGAAGAAGAGTACAGTAACACAGAAGAAGAATACAGTAACACGGAAGAAGAGTACAGTAACACGGAAGAAGAGTACAGTAACACGGAAGAAGAGTACAGTAACACGGAAGAAGAGTACAGTAACAAGGAAGAAGAGTACAGTAACATGGAAGAAGAGTACAGTAACACGGAAGAAGAGTACAGTAACACGGAAGAAGAGTACAGTAACACGGAAGAAGAGTACAGTAACACGGAAGAAGAGTACAGTAACACGGAAGAAGAGTACAGCAATATGGAAGAAGATAACAGTAACACAGAAGAAGAGTACAGTAACACGGAAGAAGAGTACAGCAATATGGAAGAAGATAACAGTAACACAGAAGAAGAGTACAGTAACACGGAAGAAGAGTACAGCAATATGGAAGAAGATAACAGTAACACAGACGAAGAGTACAGTAATACAGAAGAAGAGAACAGTAACACAGAAGAAGAATACAGTAACACAGAAGAAGAGTACAGTAACACGGAAGAAGAGTACAGCAATATGGAAGAAGATAACAGTAACACAGAAGAAGAATACAGTAACACAGAAGAAGAGAACAGTAACACAGAAGAAGAATACAGTAACACAGAAGAAGAGTACAGTAACACGGAAGAAGAGTACAGCAATATGGAAGAAGAGAACAGTAACACAGAAGAAGAATATAGTAACACAGAAGAAGAATATAGTAACACAGAAGAAGAATATAGTAACACAGATATTATTCATCAAAATTGCTGTGTAATTATTACTCTTTACTTATATTTCTAATTTCTAGCTTTTTGATTCTCTGATAAGTTCCATTGTTCTATGTTTCTTATTGTTACAAAGTTTTTCCTTATCTGTTTTTCTTCATCGCCTATTAAGTAATACATTGTAAAACTTTTCTCCTTTTTTCCGTTGAGATTAAACTGCATCATTCAGTTTTTGGATAGGTTACTCAATTAGGAATTCCTATATTTTTTGTTTAGGTTTCAATAAAAGCGAACCTTTAAGTTGTTGACAGATTTTTTTCTTCATACAAAATACATTTTTATTCTGCCTATAACACAAGAATATCTTATCCACGGTCGTAACTTTAAGTTTCCTTGAATTATTGGTATGTGTAGTAACTTATGACCAAAGTTATGGAACCTATTCTGGCTTCCTGGAATGGCGATGATAGCATTAAAACTCTCTAATGCAAAGATTAAGCGGTAAAGAAAAGTTTCGTCCACTGTGGAAGTGAAGTGAGAGTGAAATTCATCCATATATGTGAACACTTGCCAATCTGATGTAAAAATATTTGTATCAGAATTTTCCTCTTGCAGCCAGGACATTAACCACTAAACTTAGTTTGTGCAGGGAAAGTTTGTCGAACTAAATTTGGTAAATACAAGAATCGATTCATTGGCAAACATGTGATAACTGGAGACTGACTCTGCTTTCTACTTTCAATACAAGTTGCTTTACCAACACTTGCTTTACCTTGTTTTTTGGGGCACCACAAGTCCTATTTTGTATAATTTATGAAATAAACTGTGAAACCGATTTTCCGTGTAATAAATAATGCCTATTATCATCGGATTAAAATCTTTAACACTGACTTATTTCATGAAATTGATTATCTCCAAGAAATTTAATAACTGAATGTGTAAAGTTGTAAATATACACAGTTAATGAATTATTAGAAACGTTAGATAACTTAGAAGTGTGTCATTCTTAGAAGTGTGTCATTCTTAGAAGTGTGTCATTCTTAGAAGTGTGTCATTCTTAGAAGTGTGTCATTCTTAGAAGTGTGTCATTCTTAGAAGTGTGTCATTCTTAGAAGTGTGTCATTCTTAGAAGTGTGTCATTCTTAGAAGTGTGTCATTCTTGGGCGGGTGTCATTCTTAGAAGTGTGTCATTCTTAGAAGTGTGTCATTCTTAGAAGTGTGTCATTCTTAGAAGTGTGTCATTCTTAGAAGTGTGTCATTCATAGAAGTGTGTCATTCTTAGAAGTGTGTCATTCTTAGAAGTGTGTCATTCTTAGAAGTGTGTCATTCTTAGAAGTGTGTCATTCTTAGAAGTGTGTCATTCTTAGAAGTGTGTCATTCTTATAAGTGTGTCATTCTTAGAAGTGTGTCATTCTTAGAAGTGTGTCATTCATAGAAGTGTGTCATTCTTAGAAGTGTGTCATTCTTAGAAGTGCGTCATTCCTAGAAGTGTGTCATTCTTAGAAGTGTGTCATTCTTAGAAGTGTGTCATTCTTAGAAGTGTGTCATTCTTAGAAGTGCGTCATTCTTAGAAGTGTGTCATTCATAGAAGTGTGTCATTCATAGAAGTGTGTCATTCTTAGAAATGTGTCATTCTTAGAAGTGTTTCATTCTTAGAACTGTGTCATTCTTAGAACTGTGTCATTCTTAGAAGTGTGTCATTCATAGAAGTGTGTCATTCTTAGAAATGTGTCATTCTTAGAAGTGTTTCATTCTTAGAACTGTGTCATTCTTATAACTGTGTCATTCTTAGAAGTGTGTCATTCTTAGAAGTGTTTCATTCTTAGAAGTGTGTCATTCTTAGAAGTGTGTCATTCATAGAAGTGTGTCATTCTTAGAAATGTGTCATTCTTAGAAGTGTTTCATTCTTAGAACTGTGTCATTCTTATAACTGTGTCATTCTTAGAAGTGTGTCATTCTTAGAAGTGTTTCATTCTTAGAACTGTGTCATTCTTATAACTGTGTCATTCTTAGAAGTGTGTCATTCTTAGAAGTGTTTCATTCTTAGAAGTGTGTCATTCTTAGAAGTGTGTCATTCTTAGAAGTGTGTCATTCTTAGAAGTATTTCTTTTTTTCAAATGTTTCTTTCTTATACGTATGTCTTTTTTATAAGTGTCTTTCCTAGGGGTCTGTCTTTCTTATAAGTGTCTTTCTTATATATGTCTCCCATAGAAGTGTGTCTTTCTTAGAAGTACATTTAGTATTTCAGTAAGTTCTATAGTCTGTAATTTATTAAGGTTATAAATATATTCCTGAAATGTCATACTTACACTTATGGAGCATTGAGAAATATAATTACACTTATGGAGCACTTAGAAATGTCATACTTACACTTATGGAGCACTGAGAATTATCATAAACTTATGAAGCATTGAGAAATATAATTACACTTATGAAACACTGAGAAATATCATACTTACACTTATGAAGCACTGAGAAATGTACTTACACTTATGAAGCATTGAGAAATATACTTACACTTATGAAGCACTGAGAAATATAACTACACTTATGGAGCACTGAGAAATATAACTACACTTATGAACCACTGAGAAATATAACTACACTTATGGAGCACTGAGAAATATAACTACACTTATGAACCACTGAGAAATATAACTACACTTATGGAGCACTGAGAAATATAACTACACTTATGAACCACTGAGAAATATAACTACACTTATGGAGCACTGAGAAATAGGGTTTGCAAACTAAATGATTAATGTGAACAACCAATGAATGTGCAAGGTGAATAAAAGTGAACAAATGCTTAAAATATAAGGTGAGAAACAAATGAGGGAGTTAAAAGAAAAAAAAATTAGAAAATTAAGCGAACCATAGGTGAAGCTGTAATGAACGAGACACGAATGGATGATTGTAAGTAGGGAGATGGTTATATAAAAAAGAGACAATTTCGATAAAGAACCTTTTTAATAATTCAGCGTTTCGCCCACTCCTGAAATGACTAAGTTTCTGGCATATATTATACCAGGTGTGTGTGAAACATCTGGATGGGTGAGGTGGAGCTAGGTCAGGTCAGGTGCTGACTACCAGAATCTTACCTTCCCATATATTTTGTACACCACTGTTAATATGCAGGTCTTGTGTTTGATAAATCCCACGTAGAGTTTTTGTTAATAAAATGTTTTCTCCATTGATAGATGTTTTTTTTCTGCCATATATGCTGACGATGTCCTACATAAATTATTAGAGATGACAGGAGGGTAAATAAAAGTGTTAGTTGGTTGAAAATAGTGTGAGAGAGTGGAGAACAAGACGAGGGTTAAGATACCAGGTAATGAACTTATGCGACACAGAGAAATGGAAGTTCTGGGAGCTATTCCAGGATGCTGGGAATGAGTTCTATAACTTTGGTCATAAGATATGTAAACACGTCAACATATAAGATACATGTACTAGAAGGGTGTCACTGTTATTCAATCTTATGGTGGTATTTACCTCGCTCTCTCAGCTATCTACTATACACTTTCCTTTTGTCTATAAATTTATTTCAGTTAATTTCCAAGGATTTTCACTTCACACTATATATTCACTTATAATTATATTCATAATTGGCGAAAGTGAAAACTTGAGTTACCTTTGCTATAGTTAAGAAAAACAAACGTACTTAGGTCGCTGTGTGATGCGAGGAAGGCATCCAAATTACTTAATCCCAGTCCCTTGTGCCTCAATGATCGCGACTGGAATAGTGCAGAATGCGGCATAAGTTGATAATGCAATTAAATATTAGTGTTGAAGATTTGAAGGCAATCAGAAGAGGCAGTCACAGGTCATCATATGGAAACTAATATCCAAATTTCTTCAATATAATTTTAACATTATAACATATACGTCCAAATCTAATTCGATCTTTACAAAGAGCCCACCGAGACAGTATCGCAAAATACACAAGCACATGAAGCTTGAAGACGGTCACAATTTGTATTATGGCGTCATGAACAAGGATGACTGGAAGATAATCAGATGTGCTATTCAGAAATTATCCCATGAAAAGCAGTATTTTATTTTTTTCAATAAAGGGAACTGGGACCTAAACAACGTAAATTTAATGAAATTTTTTTTCTACTTTAAGATTGACCAACTTCAAAAAAGAGAAAATAAAAAAACTTATGTATGTATGGAGGACATAACAAATGTTATAGTCACATCAAAAACATAAAGCTGATTTACCCCAAGATAATCTGATTCAAATACTGATTTATTTCTGGTCAGCATAAAGATTCTTCAGTTGTTTCATAGAAAGTAACGTGATTAATAAAACTGGAATATGATATACACAACCTGGCATCAATAGATTGTTTTCCTTGAGGAAAAAAACATTAGCACTAAAAGTTTCAAGCCAACCAGATCATGCATTTTCCAGTTATTGTACAGAATCCATCAAAATTTGTGTCTACATGGTCCTAAGCCAAGACATGTTCCAGCCATGTTTCACACGATGCATCAGCCACTGAAGACTGATGCTGTTCACAACTGTTATACTGTAATCAGAAGAAATCTCTAAACCAGAAGGGGTCATATATCGCCTGTAAAATGAGAACATTAGATCCAGTTAATTGGATGCAATATGTTAAAAAAATATTGGATATTGTGGTTAAAAGTTGCAAAAGATGGGGGATCAGAGGAGTCTTTCTCCTGTAATAACACGGAAACAAAAATATAGGACTGCAAAGGTCACCAATGAGTGTCAATAGTTTCATAAATCTTGGCCAATGTAATTTATATAAGTTTTGAAATTTCTAAGCTGATCCAGTACAACAGTCATGAATAATTAACGAAAATTTGTGATAAAGCAAATGTTGTTCATAATTTTTCCCAAAAATTTGAAAGTGTCCGTTGGTTAGATTTAAAAACGCCGTAAATCAATGGATTTATATTTTGTCAAGTTTGCTTTTCACATATCCTGTGTTTATACTATGAAATCCTATAATTAAAAAAAAAATGACTCAATTTGATAAAAATTGTAAAAAAAAATTTAAATTGTCATTCAGGCAGCTTAAAATAAATACAAAAATCTTATTAAGATTGATCAATAATTGTGTTTGTAAGTTGATCAGATGAGACATTCACTAGTTATTATATGGGAAACAATTAACTTAATAAAACTGGCAAATTGAAACTTACATAAGATCAAAGTTAAAGACAAACTTTGTTTTAATAAAGTTCATCAATAGTAAAAGTTAACCATCAAAAACTTTCATTAAAATTTGAAATTTTCACCAATTCAGCCTAAATAAATGTGTTATTATTTTTATTACAGAAAGTATCGTTACTAATATTTTGAAGACAATCAGAAAGAACATTCATTAGTTACTGAAGAAAAAGTGAATACCACTATTTATTTAATAAAACTGATAAATCGGGATTAATGTCAACCAAAATTAAACCTTTGGTAAAGATTTAAAGCCGATCTGATGAGTCATTCCCTAGTTATTGTCCGGATTCCAAAGATTCAAATTTTTATATCATTTGTTTGCTGGCAAACGGAACAAATAAGCATTTTTCTGGACCTAATATGCATTAGCCAAAAAATAAGAACATGACATGAGAAAGAAGGAACACTGCATCAGGCCTACTGGCCCATGCGAGGCAGGTCTAGTTCACTTACCGGGTTAAGGTAGTCAGGTCAGGTCCCATTCCCTAAAGAAGGAGCACGACAACTGACCTAGAGGCACAAGCTGGTCAGGTCCATCTTGATAGTGAGTGCGGTAGGCTGCTATGGAACGAAATTCATAAGGCATCTAGGTATGAAAACGTTGCTTTTTAAAACCAACTAGAGGAAACAAAGTACTTGACTTGGTTCTTGCCAACCAAGAATCACTAGTTAAATCTTGAGGTTAATGATGAGCTTGGGGAAAGCAATCACAAATCACTTGGTTTCAATATGTCATGGAAATACCCAGATAACTGCAATCAAGTCTTTGTCCCAAATTTCTACTTGGCTAACTTCATGGGACCGAGAAATTACCTGGGTGGGCTAAATTGGGATGGCCTTATTATGGGTCTGGTAGGTGATGATGGTTGCCAATATGAGGTGTTTTATATTGTTCTAAGTAGGGAAATTAGATCTAACAAAAACGATCCTAAATGGATAAACAATAGAGTAAAACATCTTCAAGAGTGAGGCACATATAGGTGTATCAAAAGAGGGGAAGAGCAGTTAAGAAATCAATATATTCAATTAAAGAGAGAAAAAAAAGGAATAAGAAAAACAAAAAGGGATTATAAGGTTAAAGTCAAGAGGGATTCGAAGACTAACCCAAAAGGTTTCTTCCAGGTATACAGAAGTAACTCAGGTCAGATCACTGACAGTGATAAGGATATGTGTGAACTTTTCAATACCTACTTCCTCTCAATTTTTACTCAGGAAGATACTAGCGAATTTCCAGAAACAATAAATTATGTCGAACAGGACGAAAATGAACTATGCACGTGGTCCTCAGACAAATAGAGAAATTAAATGATATTGTAGTGTCTGACAAGTTGTGCTATAAAGGTATATAATACCGACAAGATGAAAGTTAAGACACATGTACAACATCTGGGTATCTTTATTATAGACGTTTCACCATCCAGTGGCTTTATCAATACAGATTCTAGAACTTAACATGAAGACAGTAGAACTATATACAAAAGCTGAGGTAATCAGTCCCTCAGCCTTGGAGTTGGTGTGAGCAGAACCTTTGGGTATGACCTACTTCCACTAGGGAATCCCGCCTACAAGTGACTATGCCCTCGTCTGCTACCCGTCCCTATTTACTGACGCCTATTTAAGCGCCAGCCTCCTTACCTGTACTCCAGAATCTCTACAACTACGGTGCTGCTCACACCTACTGTTTTCACGTTATGTCCTAGAATCTGTATTGATAAAGTCACTGGATGGCGAGACGTCTACAATGGATACCCAGATGTTGCACATGTGTCTTAACTTTCATCAGAAAAATTAAAACCCAACAAATCCCCAGGCCCTGATGAGCTGTTTGCTGGGGTTTTAAATGAATGTAAAGGAGAACTAAGTATACCTGTGGCTAATCTTTTCAATATATCACTACAAACTGGTATAGTGCTTGACAAGTGGAAAATGACTAATGTAATACCTGTTTACAAGACAGGTGACAGATCCTTAGCTTCGAACTATAAACCAATAAGCCTTGCCTCCATAGTAGGAAAATTTATGGAATCAATAACTGAAGAGGCAATTCGTAGCCATCTTGAAAGGTATAAATTGATTAATGAATCTCAACCCGGTTGAGAGGAAACTTTATGATTTCCAGACATTGCCTGAACAGCAAGGTTGTGGCACTTGCGTGTGGCTGTGTCCTGCTTGCACCAACACTTGCTTCATTATACCAGCCACAAGGAGACCTGGTCTAGGCCCTGGCCGCAGTGAACAATAACCACCTAACCAACAACAGCTATAGAAGAGATGCATTTTTTCCCTTAAGGTATACAAAATAATTTAAATTTTAGATTCATAGACAATGTTAGGTGAGTTGTTCAAAAATACATAATACTTGCAGTGGTGTATGTATAATACATATTAAATGGTAGGTAATGTACGCATGTATAATACATATTAACTGGTAGGTGATGTACATATGTATAATACTTATTAACTAGTAGGAAAATTGATATAAATAAGAGATCATTTTAACAAAAAAATATCGAATTTAATGTAGCTTTCAAACCTTTGTGGAATGATTGAGTTCTACGCTTGACTGACTCTTCAAATGTTCACCTGATACGAACTGTGTATTCACATAATAGATACAAATAAGCTATTCCAAGCTCACACAAGTTTATTTTAAGCTTAGGGGAAATTACGTGTCAGGAGGCCTGGTCACAGACCGGGCCGCAGGGGCGTTGACCCCCGGAACTCTCTCCAGGTAAACTCCAGGTAATGATTAAGCATGTAAAAATATCAGTTTACATGAATCAATTCAGTCTTAATACACAGATTACTTTAGTCTGGTCGAGTGGGATTAAAGGCTTAACGAATATTAATATACGAGCACAAATATACACACAAAATCCACAAAAACGCTTGAATATGGAGAAAGTAAATTATATTTATATTTGATAGTTTTTCATAAAATACTTACAGTATACATATTACTACATCAATGTAATTTTCAGTGATAACATTTAAGGATAAAGTAACCTATGTTTGGTTTCAAGACGAAGTACGAAAGCAATCAGCCATGTCAGTTGTATATATGATTTCAAGAAAATACAAGATGCATCATCTGTCGCTATGAGGACAAGATATATTTCCCGTTTCTGATAACTTTAGCTTACAAACTTTGAGAGACCTTAAAAGTTGTGTATAAATCAACTAAACAGACCGAGGAATTGTACTTTAACCAGCTCAATAGGCCCAGGAGCTCGAACATAACCCAATCATACATTGATACAGTTTGATATTCGCACATGGACTTGTAAACATAAAGAAGAAAAAGGCCCAATACCTTGACTGGAACAATACTCAAATAACCTTCACAAATAACTATTTGTACTTCTCCATGGTACAGGTTGAACTGAAACTTCGTCACAACTTCTCTTTCCTGTGTACAGGTTATTTGTGTACATGTAAAGATATCTTCCGAAGGCTCTGAATCTAACTTAACATCATCAAGAAGGTGTTGAGTTACATCTTAACACAGAATGTTGAGTTACATCTTAACACAGGGTGTTGAGTTACATCTTAACACAGAATGTTGAGTTACATCTTAACACAGGGTGTTGAGTTACATCTTAACACAGGGTGTTGAGTTACATCTTAACACAGGGTGTTGAGTTACATCTTAACACAGGGTGTTGAGTTACATCTTAACACAGGGTGTTGAGTTACATCTTAACAAGGGTGTTGAACTGCATCTTAATAGAGGGTGTTAAGTTGTAATTCTATATTTCCTTAAGAAGCCCAGCAGCTAAAATTCAACCCTGTCTAACACTGTTTAATATTTGAAATCGGAAGACATTCGGAATATATCTTAGTGTTTCACAAAAATGATCTCATTTACACTCTTGAGGCCTAAACGATGCAACACAACCCTCTTTAACACTTCTAAAAGTTTAGATCAATCGGCCAAGAGATCGCAAAGACATATTTGAAGAGGCTTATGACGCTGGAGAGCAAACTTCTCAGATGATGCCAATGACATCAGGAGAGGGACCTGGAGCAGGAGCTCAACGCCTTTAAAAACCCCAGCCGCCGAGCTCAATCCTGCCATACACAATTTAAATTTGAGTTAAGCTGGAATATTCATCATGAAGAAACTTAAAATTTATTTCACAGAATACACAATCAACACAAAAAGCACACGCAACTCAGCCACATTTTTTCTAGTAAATATTTTTTGAAACATCCGGAATATGCTGCTGTTTTACTCTTATTCCTCTGAAGATGTGTAAGTACACGAAAGCTCTCAGGTTTTATTTCCTCATTCCACTGTGGTATTTTTATTCATATTTGCAGTCACACATTTTATTGTGATTTCATCCTTATATATATAAAAATAGCCGACCACATACGGATTTAAAGCGCCAAGTAGTGCACCTCTGGGGAAATATAGCGATAAACATCTCTCAGGGGAGTGTTAGTGTAACCACCTTGAAGTGCAAACTAAGAAAAAGAACTTGACTCACGAAATCGCAATGACACGATTGCAAACAAATCATACCACAGGCGGGATAGAACCCGCGATCAGAGAGTCTCAAAACTCCAGACCGTCTGGAGTTTTGAGACTCTCTGATCACCGGTTCTATTCCCACCAGTGGTATAATTTGTTAAGGAAAAGAAGAATTAGACACATGTGAAGCATCTGGGAATCTTTACTTGTAGACTTTTCTACATCCAGGGCTTTTATCAATGCATCACATGGGCATAATCTGAAAACTGGAAATATATACAGAAGACAGAGGAAAGCGAGGTAATCAGTCCCTCAGCCTAGGAGCAGGTGATTAGCACCGTAGTCTATGAAATTGTCGGCTTTGTATACCACTGATATTCACACTAAGAGGCTGACCTTTACGAAGTTCTGGACTTTTTTTTTCATTCTTCCATACGATGTTTTAGAAAGTCTCTGCTCTAACAAGCGAAAGTTAATGAGCGAAAGTTTGAATTAACCTTAATTTTCTGTAACTTTTGTACGTATTTAATAAGAAAAATTCTTACCGATGAAGAAAAAAATACGAAAATTTATATTGTAAGGTATGTAAGAGAATATAGATTATGTACCATATGTGAGGATATGCTTTTTGAGGATGTTCTATTAAATTTTTAACTTTTACAATAACCGGATTACGCAAAAGAAGAAACTCATTCACCATCACTCATTCAATAGCCGTTTAATCTGAAGTACTGAAGCATCACAATTTAAATGATCTCACGAACCACACTGCATCTTTTCGAGTGAATACAGTGAGCTTCCATTTTCAGAAGTCTAATTTGGTGTTTCTAAATCCCTTCATAAACGTTGCTTACACTCCACCAGCATATCAGGTCCCCAAAAATCACTTGTGTCCTCTAGCTTGTCCTCCCACTTTTCTAGATTTATTTTATTTTTCCTTATGCATTAAAGTAACATGGTTTTTAATTCACATTGTATTATCAATAAGCCTAATATTGCCGAACATATCTTATTTCATCTGAATTTTCTTTTATCAGACCAGCTGTCTCCCACCAAGAAAGGACGACCCCTCCCCCAACCTAAAAAAAATCATTCAGTGACTTTAGTAAGTAATATTCACCGTAAAGAAAATATAGTAACTAGCGAGGTATTCACACTGAGTCGCACTAAGTTACAACAATGTATTTACTCTCTGGCAAAACCAGCGTTGCTTGTTTCTTGTTCCTTGCTTCTTCCTGAAGGTTATTTTCCTCTTCCTTGTTCTGAAAATGAATCTATAACCTCTTAGGTGGTGCACTTCCTTCCTGTCACCTAAAGGACAGGGGCTAGCGAAATCATTTTTTATTTTTCGTCCAATTTCAATCAAATTTTTTTAGTGATTTAATCAGCATGTGAAGCCTACACACTCTGTTTGTAGTGAATTTTTGCCTTAAAAGATAGAAAGAAAAAAATAGTTTTATGCCTTGTTCTACAGGGCATAAAACTCTCTCTTATCTACAAAATTGGTAAGATGTACAATACTCTTGTTGATATCAGGTGAAAGATAAGGTCTAGGTAATCTTAGTACAAACGCATAATAAAAATGCTGAAGTTTATTCATTTTTTAACGATTTTTTTATTTTTTGGGAAGAAAAAATCAATAAAAACAAAGCAGTAAAAAATATCGCAAATCCCCTTTACATGCTAGTAGAACCATCATTACTCAATAACATGTGCAAAAATCATGACACTCCTGTAAATACTTTTCGCCAACAATAAAAATGTTAATAACTTAATTCTGACTTACACATATAATTTGCTTCCTGTAAAAGTCTACGGTCATCGCGCGCCACATTTCACTGTGTAGCGAACCTCCAACACATGTTGACAGCCCACACGTGACTTAGCTTTTATCACTCTCTGAATTTGAATGGAGTCCTCAGAAAAGTTGCACTGCAGTGTATTTAGAATGAAACAATCATAAAAATCGTAATATTTGGAGAGAAAAAAAAACACATGAATTGTCATCATGTCTGATGATAGCAAGAACAAAAAAATTGCATTTTTGGGAAAACATACTTAGAAATATGATAGAAATAAGCTAATTACATCCGCTTGTTGCCAAAATTATTCACTATTTTTCGATAAGTAAACATTTTTTTTCCATAATTTTTCAATTTTTCTTTTATCATTCAAAAACCATTTGCCACTCGTCCTTCACTTGCAGAACTGCTGCTCAAATTTCAGAGAATCCATCATTAATCCATCAGGTGTTGTAGTGAATTTATTCATCAAAATGTTTTGTGTAATATTTTAGTCTGTAAGTAATGGAACTCAGAAAGGTGTTGAATTCTCCATGTTACTCCCTTTAGGAAAATAAAGGAATAAAAAAAATAATATAACTAATTAATATTCAAAAAAGTATTTAAAAATTTAGAAAAAAATAAAAAAGTTTATTTTAATAAATAGAAAAATACCAAGTCTAGTTATCATAACTGAAACAAAATTGAAAAAGAATAAATGTTAATGACCAAATCTAACAAAGGATAAATTGATGACATTTTGAAAGCTCCGTCTTTAATATGTGGAATACCGATGAAGTCAAAGAGTTTTCAGACAATTTTCTTTTTACATCGATGTGATGTTGACGCTAGTAAACTCGACTAAGCCAGCCGTATTAGGTTAGGTATGATTCGTCAGGAAACACTTGTCGTGTTTCCTGACGTGGGTCTTAGTACCCTTGTTATTAGCCTATGATCGTAATGGAACCAAGGCCAAGAGGTGTTCAGATGTTCAGACTATCTTGCTAGTACTCCAGGTGTTCAGACTATCTTCCTAGTACTCCAGGTGTTCAGACTATCTTGCTAGTACTCCAGGAAGGTAAAGCTGCGTTTACTCCAACAATCTTTATAAAAGTGCAGCACGTACTGCAAACACATGAAGTGAAGGCGCAGACAACAGTGGAAAAACCCACTAGTGGAAGTAGGTCGTGCTTAACCTAACCTATAGGCACAACCTACTTCCATTAGACGGGTTTTTCACTGTTGTCTCCGCCTAATACTTGTTCCACCTCATCTGTCTGCAGTTTATAAGCTTCGATTCCGCGAATATGTTATACTTTTAACAAGACTGGTGGACTGAACGCACGGACTCCAGGTTGAGAGACTGATTACATCAAACTTCACATCTTCAGCTGTTGTCTGTATTGCACTGAAGAAGCCATTGGCTTGAGAAACGTTTCCAGAATAAAAATTCCCTAATTTTGCAGAAGTGTCTAAGGATATCTATCAAAGCTGGATCTTCTATAGTTACGATTCTTAAGCGAAAACTGACCAGTGAAGGATAAGAAATATTCCTCCGAGTGTGCCAAGGAAGTTAGATATGAAAATTTTATTTGAATTTTTAACCCCGGAGGGTTAGCCACCATTGGAATCCTTCAATCTTATATACCAGGTTGCGATCCACACCAGTCGACTAACATCCAAGTACCTTCTTGCTTGCTGGGTGAACGGGGACAGCATTTTTAGGAAACACGCCCAATGTTTCCACCCGGACGGGGACTAAACCACGGACACTGTGTGCGTGAAGCGAGAGAGTTGCCTACCAGTCTCAACAAGCCTCGACTGCAAGGGCGCCCACTGCACTCTAACTGCTGTGTCTAAGAGTCTTCTATCGAGATCTCTTCTTTGCACAATTCGACTCGATTCGATAATAACTTAACATGTACAATGTACATAGCTCCCTATAATTTACTGTGGCTCGCACCTCGAGTGTAACCTACCGCAACCTAAGCTAAATTAAAATATTAAATAAATAAGACCTGTATAAGGGGCTCGTTTAAAAATTTACGCATTTCAATCCTACATTATTTTAATTATTATTATTATTATTATTATTATTATTATTATTATTATTATTATTATTATTATTATTATTATTATTATTTATCCCTAAGGGCTATCTCCGAGTAGTAGATTTTTTCATATTTTTTATTACTAAAAAATTTTGGTTTTCATTTTTCTTATTTTACGATGACAAGGGAAAAGACTATGTACGGTTAGCAAGCTCAGATGCCCTATGACCAAAATAGTTGATGCTATTCCCATTATCTTGTAATAGCTCTGAAAACTTCCATAAACCTCTTATGGCGTAGCTTCAAACCTTCAAAAATTTGTTGCTTTCTAATTTGACGACGACTGAGAGTGAAACGTAATTGTGTAGAATCAGATCTGCAAATGTTATATGTAAAATAGTGTGAAATATTAAATCCCATTTAATATATTTGAATTTGCATGTTGTGAATGGTTTCAGCATTTAATGGCTGATATATCTTACTGCTAGGATAATACCCATTAAGTTTAGTTATAAACAAAATCACTGGAATTGGAGCAACATAATAAAAATCATGGAGAATGCTAAACCCGTAAGATTATACAGCGCATGTGGGGGGGGGGTGAAAGGTATTTAGACTAAATTCAGGGAACTTTGAGCACAGATCTAATTCCCTAGATCAAGAGCCCCTCACCAACGTCAAGGAACCTCCTTTGAGTGGAATCGGAGCAACAGCTGGAAAATGACTTCTGATATGCTTCAAATTTTTATCCCTGGTGTGTTTTCCAGAAAGCAAAGGTCCGCTGTTATTGGAATTCATAAGTCCCAATCTACCTAGTTTATTAAACAAATTCTGATATCGATTTCCGTCTAATAACTAAAGAATGCCTAGTATTACCGGCTTCAAAATATTAACTCTGATGCATTACATAAGAAGAAATACATCCCATAAGCTTAAGACAGTTTGGGAGCAAATTTGAAATTTTACTGAATTTGTTTACAAACCTGGAATCATTGGATTAAGAATATTTACCAGAGAATGACTTTTATGATAGGCTTTAAACTTTCATTGTTGATGGGATTTATAAAAATACAAAATCTTTGCGTTCTCTTTCCGTAATGTTAATTTAAACTTTACAAATTTATTTAGTCTGCCAGTTTTAGTAACTGTGAATAAATCACGATGTTTTCTTTCACTGGTTTATCTTAGAATAATTCTATATAATATACTTTTGTGTACATATAACGTCTGTGTTCCCTAAAGATCATTATAAAAAATATTAGTGTCTAATTACTTACATCAGTACTTAATTTCTTAAATCTCAACTGCTAGTTATTCATGTCTAGATAAGTGTTTGGTGTAATTTTGGCCCGAGTCTCAGTTTGCTTTTTTATGGAAAAAAAATGGGGAAATTTAAACACTACTTTTCATGCGATAATTTCTAATTCCTCATTAAGTTGCCCTTAATCCTCGAAGCTGTTTACTTGATAATGCAAATTCTCAGAGCTTTCAAATTAAATCTGCTTCTGTATTTCAGGATATTTGTCTGAGATACCAAGAGACTACATCCTCGGCTTGACTTCAAAGCTAATGTTTCTTGGGGAAGGTTTGAGTTAGTTTTGGGTTGTAAATTTTAATTTGCTATTTTATTGAAGAAATTGGGATCTTAGCGTTCACGAAAGATTTCCTTTCATGTTCTTCAAATCTTCAACGCTAATTTTTAGCTGGGTTACAAACATAGTGCACTGTGCGCTGCTCCTTTCACGTGCACTGACGTGGAGGGTTATGCAATATGGAGATATCTTTCTCGAATCGCGTAACGACGGAAATACAGCTTGTTAATATAACATTCTCAGGGAAGCATTAACCACACAGACGTCATGTAGACCTTGTCGAATGGAATCGAATCGAGAACGACGAGAGCTGTCGTAAGATGGGAAGGAAGAAGGATAAGGAAGGATGGAAATAACTGGAAAAGGATGGGAAGGAGGGGAAGAGGAGGAATCAAGGCAAGTGGAATGGGAAATTATCAAACCTGACCCGAGGAAAATGAGAGTAACTAATTCCTTGTCTTACGAACCTTCACGAGAATCAAGGTGCCTCAACTGAAGGTGTTAAAATACGGACTCATCAGCAGTAGACAAATGAAAAACGTTTGAAACACGAACGTTTTATTATGAGAACTAGCTGCTTGCATAATTGATGTTATTACAACAGGTGCCTCTCTAATAGCCTCTTATAATGACCTAATTTGTTAAACACGAAAGAGCTTGCTCTAAATGTTTTAGAGAGAGGGTAATCAGTTAATCCTAACTTCAAATATGCTCATTGCTTGTACAGTGGCAATTTGTGCCCCGAGACCTGGTGATACTGAAGGTTCAGGAAGAGACGCCTTGACCTGAAGTAGTTTATGCAGCCTTGACCTGAGTTGGAGTATGTGACCTGTGATACTCTATGTAATCTGAGGTATATGTGACCTGTGGTACTCTATGTAATCTGAGGTATATGTGACTTAACCTGAGCCTGTAAATGCCACATTGATTTGTTTTTTGACTACAGCATTATTTTATTTTTTAGTTAACGTAGGCCTTAAACCGTGTTTTGCAATATCATAATTTTTTAAAAAGTAAATAAATAAATAAATTACATACTCATATATATATATATATATATATATATATATATATATATATATATATATATATATATATATATATATATATATATATATATATATATATATATATATATGTGTGTGTGTGTGTGTGTGTGTGTGTGTGTGTGTGTGTGTGTGTGTGTGTGTGTGTGTGTGTGTGTGTGTGAGTGTGTGTGTACTCACCTAGTTGAGGTTGCAGGGGTCGAGTCCAAGCTCCTGGCCCCGCCTCTTCACTGGTCGCTACTAGGTCACTCTCCCTGAACCATGAGCTTTATCGTACCTCTGCTTAAAGCTATGTATGGATCCTGACTCCATTACATCGCTTCCCAAACTATTCCACTTCCTGACTACTCTGTGGCTGAAGAAATACTTCCTAACATCCCTTTGATTCATCTGTGTCTTCAACTTCCAACTGTGTCCCCTTGTTACTGTGTCCAGTCTCTGGAACATCCTGTCTTTGTCCACCTTGTCAATTCCTCTCAGTATTTTGTAAGTCGTTATCATGTCCCCCCTATCTCTCCTGTCCTCCAGTGTCGTCAGGTTGATGTGTGTGTGTGTGTGTGTGTGTGTGTGTGTCATTCCGAATAGTTAAAATTTGTGTATGCCTTAGTTGATTAGTGTGGAGGGGATAGTAGAGGAGTGTGGAAGGGATAATATAGGTGTGTGGAGAGGATAGTAGAGGAGTGTGGAGGGGATAGTAGAGGAGTGTGGAGTGGGTAGTAGACGAGTGTGGAGGGGGTAATATAGGAGTGTGGAGGGGATAATATAAGAGTGTTGAGGATATAGTGTAGGAGTGTGGAGGGGATAGTAGAGGAGCATGGAGGGGATAGTAGAGGAGTGTGGAGAGGATAGTAGATGAATGTGGTTGGGATAATATAGAAGTGTGAAGGGGATAGTAAAGGAGTGTGGAGGGGATGGTGGAGGAGTGTGGAGGGGATAGTGGACGAGTGTGGAGGAGATAGTAGAGGAGTGTTGAGAGGGTAGTAGAGGAGTGTGGAGAGGATAGTAGAGGAGTGTGGAGAGGATGATAGAGGAGTGTGGAATGGATGATATAAGAGTGTGTAGGGATTAATATTGGAGTGTGGAGGGGATAGTAGAAGAGTGTGGAGGGGATACTTGAGGAGTGTTGAGGGGATAGTAGAGGAGTGAGGAGAGGATTGTGGAGGAATGTGGAGGGGGTAGTGGATGAGTGTTGAGGGGATAGTAGAGGAGTGCGAAGGGGATAGTAGAGGAGTGTGGAAGGGATAATATAGGAGTGTGGAGAGGATAGTAGAGGAGTGTGGAGGGGATAGTAGAGGGGTGTGGAGGGGATAGTAGACGAGTGTGGAGGGGATAATATAGGAGTGTGGAGGGGATAATGTAGGAGTGTTGAGGATATAGTGTAGGAGTGTGGAGGGGATAGTAGAGGAGTGTGGAGGGGATAGTAGAGGAGCATGGAGGGGATAGTAGAGGAGTGTGGAGGGGATAGTAGACGAGTGTGGAGGGGATAATAAAGAAGTGTGAAGGGGATAGTAAAGGAGTGTGGAGGGGATGGTGGAGGAGTGTGGAGGGGATAGTGGACGAGTGTGGAGGGGATAGTAGTGTGGAGGGGATAGTGGAGGAGAGTGGAGGGGATAGTGGAGGTGTGTGGAGGGGAAAGTGGAGGAGTGTGGATGGGATAGTAGAGGATTGTGGAGGGAATAGTGGAGGAGTGTGGAGGGGATAGCAGAGGAGTGTGGAGGGGATAGTGGAGGAGTATGAAGAGGATATTGGAGGAGTGTGCAGGGGATACTGGAGGAGTGTTGAGGGAGACTGGAGGAGTGTAGATAGGATGGTGGAGGAGTGTGGAGAGGATAGTGGAGGAGTGTGAAGGGGATAGTGGAGAAGTGTGGATGGGATAGTGGAGGAGTGTGAAGGTGATAGTGAAGGAGTGTGAAGTGGATATTGGAGGAGTGTGTAAGGGATAGTGGACTAGTGTGGACGGGATAGTAGAGGAGTGTGGAGGGGATAGTAGAAGAGTGTGGAGGGGATACTGGAGGAGTGTGGAGGGGATAGTGGAGGAGTGTGGAGGGGATACTGGAGGAGTGTGGAGGGGATACTGGAGTAGTGAGGAGGGGATAGTGGAGGAATATGAAGAGGATATTGGAATAAAGTCATACAAGCTGATATGAAGGAGAGAGCTAAGAAAAGACGCTTGGAGAAGCAAGAAAAATGTAATAAGAAGTTACGAGGATCTTGAATTGAAGGTTTAAGTTGTTAGGAGTAGTTGTTAATATAAGGAATTTATGTTATTATTATTAGAAGTTTCTTATGTTGTTATGAGGAGTTTCATGTGTTGCTATGAGGAGTTTCATGTGTTGCTATGAGAAGATTCTTAATTTTTAATGAGGAGATTGTTATTCCTTCATCTCCTCATTAAAAATTAAGAATCTTCTCATAGTAACACATGAAACTCCTCATAACAACATAAGAAACTTCTAATAATAATAACATAAATTCCTTATATTAACAACTACTCCTAACAACTTAAACCTTCAATTCAAGATCCTCGTAACTTCTTATTACATTTTTCTTGCTTCTCCAAGCGTCTTTTCTTAGCTCTCTCCTTCATATCAGCTTGTATGACTTTATTCTCTTGATCAACAAACATTGCTGTTAACATTCTATTGTGTTCAAGGATTTCTTTCCTTTCTTGGAGAATTTCCTGCCGCAGGATTTTCTCATTTTCCATTTTCTTCTTCCATTTTCTAATTTCCTCTAGAAGCAATCGTCGTTGTTCATCCATTGTGATCTAGTTGTGACTAATACTCTTCACAATGAATTCAGGTGAAAGAATCAAACAGGTGGAGGTGGGGTTCGTACCCACGTTCTTTGTTGCAGAGTCAGATGCTTTACCAACTCGGCTATGGGGGTACGTTTGGAAAAGTATATAAATTGATATTTATTCTACAATATTTCGTCAGAGTCATCAACTGAAACTCAACTGATGACTGAACAATGATTGTCATGAAGCGATGACTGAAGTGTAGTGACAATTATGAAGTACTGACTTGTGCAGTGTAGTGGTGTAGTGAAGTGCTTTGTAGTGATGTGTAGTGAAGTAGATAACCTAACCTAGCCTAACCTAATCCTAACCTAATCCTAACCTAACCTAACCACACTCCTCCACCACCACTCAACACTCCTCCATCACTCCTCCACACTCCTCCTTCACCCCTCCACAATTTTCCACAACCCCTCCACACTCCACCACTCCTCCACACTCTTCCATCACCCCTCCACACTCCACAAACCCTCCACACACCTCCACCACCTCTCCACAGTCCTCCACACTCCTCCACCACCCTTCCACACTCCTCCTTCATCGCTCCACACTTCTCCACCACCGCTTCACATTTCTCCACCACCCCTCCAAACTCCACCATTACCCCTCCACAGTCCTTCACCACCCTTCCACACTCCACCACACTCCTCCACCACCCTTGAACACTCCTCCTCCATTGCTCAACACTCCTCCAAGACCCATTCACACTTCTCGACCTCCCTTCCACACTCCTCCACCGCCCCTCTACACTTCTCCACACTCCTCCACCACCACTCCACACTCCTCTTCCATCCTTCCACACTCCTTCACCTCCCCTCCACACTCCTTCACCACCCCTCCACACTTATCCACCACCTCTCCACACTCTTCCACAACAACTCCTGACTTCTACACAACAGTTCACACTCCTCCACCTTCCCTCCTCTCTCTTCCACCACTCCTCCACACTCCTCTACCACCACTCCAAACTCCTCCACCACTCCTCCACATTCCTATTCCCCTCCACAAATGTCCACCACCCATCCACACTCCACCGCTCCTCCACACTCCTCCACCACCCCTCCACACTCCTCAACAACCCTTCCACACTCCACCACTCCTCCACACTCCTCCAACACCCATCCACACTTCTCCACAGCCCCTCCTCACTCCTCCACCACCCCTCCACACTCCTCCACCACCCTTCCACACTCTTCCTCCATCGTTCCACACTCACTCCTCCACCACCGCTTCATACTTCTCCACCACCCCTGCACACTCCCCCATCACCCCTCCACAGTCCTCCACCACCGCTCCACACTCCTCTACACTCCTCCACCACCCCTTTACACTCCTCCACACTCCTTCACGGCCCTTGAACACTCCACCATCACTCCACACTCCTCCACCACCCCTTCATACTGCTTGACCACCACTCCACACTCCTCCACCTCCCCTCCACACTCTTCCACCACCCCTCAAAGCTTCTCCGCACTCCTCCACCATTCCTCCCCACTTCTCCTCCATTCTTCAACACACTCCTCCAGCACCCCTCCACATTTATACACCTTTCCACACTCCTCCACCACAACTATACTCTCCTCCACCATTCACTCTCCTCAACTACCAATCCACACTCTTCCAAAACCCCTCCACACTCCTCCACCACCCATCCACACTCCTTCACCTCCTGTCCACACTCCTCCACCACCAAAGCACACTCATCCACAACCCCTGCACACTCCTCCAATACCCATTCACACTCCTGCACTACCACTCCACACTCCACCACTCCTCCATACTTCTCCACCCCTTCAACACTCCTTCACTACCGCTCCACACTCCTCCGCCACCCCTCCACACTCGTCCACCACCCCTCCACATTCCTCCACCACCCCTCCACACTCCTCACCACACCTCCACACTCCTTCACCACCCCTCCACACTATTTCACCACACCTTAACACTCCTCCACTACAGCTCCACACTTCTCCACAGCCCCTCCACACTCGTCCACCTCCCCTCCACACTCCTCCACCAACCCTCCACACTCCTCCACCATCCCTCCACACTACTCCACCATCTCTCCATGCGCCTCCAGCACACCTCTTCTCTCCTCCACTATTCCCTCAACACTCCTCCATTACAAGTTCACTCTCATCCACAACCCCTCCAGACTCCTCCACCACCTGTCCACACTCCTCCACCACCACCCCTCCACATTCCTCCACAATCCCCTCCACACTCAACCATTACAAGTCCACACTCATCCACCACCCCTCCACACTCCTGCACTATTCCCTACACACTCCTCCACTATTCCCTCCACACTCCTACATTACAAGACCACTCTCCTCCACCACCCCTCCACACTTCTCCACCACCCCTCCACACTTCTCTACCAACCCTCCACACTCCTCCACTATTCCCTCCACACTCCTCCATTACAAGACCACTCTCCTCCACCACCCCTCCACACTTCTCCATATAACGGGCTTGTTTGGTATTCTGGTAGCGGGGTGTGAATGATATACTTCTTCGGAGGCTTCTTACTTTATTGATAACTAGTGTTGGGTTACACAGGCTTGTGTGTTTGTGCCCATGGCCCGGGCAGGGCCATTCCCACGAGAGAGAGCTGGGAGTACTTGTGTGTTGATGCCAGGCCGCTGTGTGAGTGAGCGTGAGGCAAGTCTGGGCATACTGAAGTGGCAAGGCCTATAGATGGCAGCACCTTAGTGGCGCGAAATATGAACTAAGCTGGCAGACAGCATGGGCTGTCTGTGCAGACAGTACAGGCTGTCTACATACGCTCGGCCACCTATCGCGCGTCGTCCCGACGCGACAACTGGTGGTAAAAGAAACTCGGTCTCTCTCTCGTAGGAACAGGGCACAGAACACAAAATAAAAACATATATATACATATGGACATGGAAAAAAAAACTTCCTACAGGGAGGGAAGAAAAAAACATGGGGTGTGCTAAACATCGTGGTCAAAGGCAATGAGCGTCGATGGGCATCACTGCACGACTTCCTGCGTCTGGACAGATACTGCAACACGGGAGACATCGCTGCGGCTGAGCTGTGACGTAACAGGGTACGGTCTCCTCTGGAACGGTGAAGCAGACATCGTAGGAGTCGCTGCAGGTTTTCACTCAACCTGGGGCACGACATGCTGGTGCCCTCGAGTGAGGCGTCGACAAAACTCGGCAACTGGGCAGGACTCCTGGCAAGCGACTCAGGAGGACACTTCTCGACTGGTACTGTCGCTGGGCTGTCACTGCCGGCGAGCGTGGAGCGAGTTGTGGAGCGAGTCGTGGCAGAGACGACTGGGCGAAACATCTGGGAGTCGTAACATCATACATCAGACTGCAGTGAGAGAGCTAGCAGTCAAAGTGACATCATCTTTGTGCAGGCTGCTCACTGAAGCTTGTGACACGAGGCTGACACAGCGCCTGCCGACAGGCCTGGCTGCGGCTTGACGAGTATCATCTCTCGACAGTTGGAGTTATAGCAGAGGTTAGCCTAAGCGTCCCCAGACTTGTTTCTCTATATATTACTGCACTCTGACGGTCTGGAGGTGAAGTGAAACAAATCTTGATGGGAATCGTAGCAGGTACGATTCTGCAGAACAACACGAGCGACGAGCATAAAAGCTTTCTGTACAAGGGGGCTCATACGCTCAGGGCTGAGAAATCAGCTGTCAAACACTGGTCACGCGGGTGACTTAGCACAGTGGTGCAACTCAAGGGTCTGACCACAGACCTCACTGGACACACGGAAAACTTACAAACACACCGCTGTACATACGGTACAACATGGCTTAACTAGCAAATGATGCTTTTCTGCGCATAAAACTGACTAAGACATACTAAAATGTGAGAACACTGACTGAGAGGAATTAATTAACACACGACATATATCTTCTCTCAATCTTCTCGACAATACTGAAATAATTACTAGAATACTCGATGTGACATCATGTGATGTCAGGCGTGATGTCGCAAGGTGACGTCAGCAGCAGTGACGTCAACAGACATCTCGAGGTGACGTCAGGCAGACATCGTGAGGTGACGTCAGCAGACATCGTGACGTCATGAAGTCGGGCAGCATCGTGGGTGGCGTCGATGTGATGCGGGCAGCAGACCACAGCATGAGGCCTGGGACATCTGGTAACTCACGTGGCTTTGTAGGTCTACGTGACATCGCCCACACCCACGTGACGTCGTGATCCACGTAGCTTCGAGTGGCCTCGGGCACTCGGATACACAGCACTGGCAATGAATTCATACGAAAAACAGCAGAAAACACAGCAGAGGGAGTGGGCAGTGGTGAGTGGTGTATGGTAGGCTGGTGGCGAGGAGCGTGCGTGAGTGTATGGCAGGGCGGACATCTGGCGGTTCCTCCTCCCACCCACAAACACAGGGAAACACACTGGACGCAGAAATCACCACAAAACTCACCTCTGGCTTGCTGAAACAGCTGTGCTGAGCTGAACAACAACAGCAACATACAAGTGACGCTGAACACGTGACTTGAGAAACAGCGTAGGGTCACTAGCGTGGAGTCACTGGGACGCCACGTACAATTCTCGAAGAAATTCGACAAATTTCGGCTGGATCCTGCTAGTACCTGTGTCTGGATGCTCAAAAGTGCAGACACGACATCATGATAACTCGTTGAGAGACGGATGCTTCTTGTGTAGGGTGATGAAGTGAAGATGACTTCATACCTCTTCCTCCCTCTCTCCAGGCAAACACAACTGCTGCGAGCACCGCTGTCACCATTTATAACGGGCTATTTGGTAGCTGTAGCGGGTTGTGAATGATACGTCTTCGGAGGCTTCTTTGTTTATTGTTAAGTCGTAGTGGGTACACAGGCTTGTGTTGTGCCCATGGCCCGGGCAGGGCCATGCCCACGAGAGAGAGCTGGGAGTACTTGTGTGTTGATGCCAGGCCGCTGTGTGAGTGAGCGTGAGGCAAGTCTGGGCATACTGAAGTGGCAAGGCCTATAGATGGCAGCACCTTAGTGGCGCGAAATATGAACTAAGCTGGCAGACAGCATGGGCTGTCTGTGCAGACAGTACAGGCTGTCTACATCCACCCCCCCCTCCACACTTCTCTACCAACCCTCCACACTCCTCCACCACCCTCCATCACCCCTCCGCACGCCTCCACCACCCATCCACACTCCTCCACCACCTGTCCACACTCCTCCACCACCCCTCCACACTCCTCCATCACCCTTCCACACTCTTCCAAGACCCCCACACGCCTCCACCACCCCTCGACACTCCTCCAATACCCCTCCACACTCCTCCATAACCCTTCCACACTCCTCCTCCATCGCTCCACACTCCTCCACAACTCCTTCACACTTCACCACCTCTCCTTCACACTTCTGCACCACCCCTCCACACTTCTCCACCACCCATCCACACTCCTTCACACTCCTCCACCAGCCCTCCACACTCCTCCACCTCCAATGCACCCTCCTCCACCACACCTCTACACTCCTCCTCCACCACTCCACACTACTCCACCACTATCTTCTCAAGACTCCTCCACTATCGCCACCTCCCTCCTCGAATATCCATTCATCACTCCTCAATCCCTCCACAATCCTCCATTACCCCTTTACACTCCTCCACCTCTCCTTGATCACTCCTCCACCACCCTCCACACTAATCCTCAACCTGCCCACACTCCTCCACCACCCCTCCGCACTCGTTCACTACTCCTCCACACTCCTACAGCACCACTCCACCCTCATACAACAGTCCTCCACACTACTCCTCCACCCCTCCAAAATATTCCACAACCCCTCCACACTCCACCACTCCTCCACACTCCTCCACCACACCTCCTCCACTCCTCCACAACCTATCCACTCTCCACCAATCCTCCACACTCCTCTACCACCCATCCACACTTCTCAACAACCCCTCCACACTCCGCCACCACCCCTCCACACTCCTCCACGCTCCTCCACCACACTTCCACACTCCTCCTCCATCGCTCCACACTCCTCCACCACTGCTTCACACTTTTCCTCCACAACTCCACACTCCTCCACCACCCTTCCACAGTCCTCAACCACCCATCCACACTCCTACACACTCCTGCACACTCCTTCACCACCCTTGAACACTCCTCCTCGATCGCATCACACTCCTCCACCACCCCTTCACACTTCTCGACCACCCATCCGCATCCCGCCACCTCCACTCCACACTCCTCCACCACCCCTTCATGCTTCTCCACAATCCTCCACCCCCCCCACATCCCTCTTCCATTCTTCCACACTCCTTCACCTCCCTTCCACACTCCTCCACATCCCGTTCACATTTATCAACCACCACTCCACACTCCTCCACTACAAGTCCATACTCCTTCACCACCCCTCCACACTCACCACCACTCCTTCACACTCATCCACCACTCTCCACACTCCTCCCCCACTTCTCCACACTCCTCCTCCACACCTACACAATTTTTCACCACCCTTCCACACTCCACCACTCCTCGACACTCGTCCACCACTCCTCCCCACTCCTCCACCACCCTTCCACACTCTTCCTCCATCGCTCCACACTCCTTCACCACCGCTCCACACTTTTGCACCACCCCTGCACTCTCCTCCATCACCCCTCCACAGTCCTCCACCAGCACACCACACTCTTCTACACTCCTTCACCTACCCTCCACACTCCTCCACCACACCTCCACACTTATCCACCTCCTTTCCACACTCCACCACAACTCCACACTCCTCCAAAACCGCTTCACACTTCTCCAACACACCTGCGCACTCCTCCATTACCCCTCCACAGTCGTCCACCACCGCTCCACACTCCTCCACACTCCTCCACCACCGCTCCTCACTCCTCCACACTCCTCCACCACCCTTGAACAATCCTCCTCCATCACTCCACAATCCTCCACCACCCCTTCTTATTCCTCGACAACACCTCGACACTCCTCCGCCTCGCCTCCATACTCTTCCACCACCCCTCAATGTTTCTCCACACTCCTCCACCACCCCTCCACACTTATCAACCTCCTTTCACACTCCTCTACCACAACTCCACTCTCCTCCACCATTCACACTCCTCAGCCACACCTCCACACTCCTATACCACCCCTCCACACTCTTCCAACACTCCTCCACACGCCTCCACCACCTCTCCACACTCCTCCACCACATCTCCACACTCCTTCACCTCCTGTCCACACTCCTCCACCACCCCTGCACTCTCATCCTCCACCCCTGCACACTCCTCAACCACCTTTCCACACCCCTTCACTACACCTCCACACCCCACCAACCCTCCACACTCGTCCACCACCCCACCACACTCCTCCACCAACCCTCCACACTCCTCCACACTCCTCCACCATCCCTTGACACTCCACCACCTGTCCACACGCCTCCACAGCCACTCTACTCTCCTCCACTATCTCCTCCACACTCCTCCATTACAAGTTCACTCTCACTCACAACCCATCAACCCTCCACCACCTGTCCACACTCCTCCTCCACCACCCCTCCACACTCCTCCACTATCTCCTCTACACTCTACCATTACAAGTCAACACTCCTCCATCACACCTCCACACTCCTCGACTCTTCCCTCAACACTCCTCTATTACAAGACCACTCTCCTCCACCACCCCTCCACACTTCTCCACCACCCCTCCACACTTCTCTACCAACCCTATACACTCCTCCACCATTCTCCTCACTCCTCCACCACTCCTCCACACTCCTCCACCACCCATCCACACTCCTCCACCACCTGTCCACACTCATCCATCACCCCTCCACACTCCACCACCCTTCCACATTCCTCCACCACCCATTCACACTCCTACACCTCCCCTCCACACTCCTCCAGTACCCCTCCATACTCCTCCACACTCCTCCACCACTCCTTCACACTTCTCCACCACTCATTCACACTTCTCCACCACCCCTCCACACTTCTCCATCACCCCTCCACACTCCTCCACCTCCCCCTACACACTCCTCCAATACCCCTCCACACTCCTCCACACTCCTCCACCACCCTTCCCCACTCCTCCTCCATCCCTCCACACTTCTCCACCACTCCTTCACACTTCTCCAATACCCCACCACAAATCTCCACCACCCTTCCACTCTCCTCCACACTTTTCCACCACCCCTCCACACTCCTCCACTACAACTTCACACTCCTCCACCATTCGCTCCTCAACTACCCCTCCACACTCTTCCACCACTTCTCCACACTCCTCCACCACCCATCCGCACTCTTTCACCTCCTGTCCACATTCCTCCACCACCCCTGCCCTCATCCACTGCCCCTGCACACTCCTCCATAACCCATCCGCACTCCTTCACTACCCCTCCACACTCCACCACTCCTCCACACTTCTCCAACCCCCTCAACACTCCTTCACTACCCCCTCAACAGTCCTCCACTACCCCTCCACACTCGTCCAACACCCATCCACACTCCACCTCCCCTCCACACTCCACCACACCTCAACACTCCTTCACCACCCCTCCACACTCCTCCACCACACCTTAACACTCCTCCACTACCGCTCCACACTTCTCCATCACCCCTCCACACTCGTCCACCACCCCTCCAAAATCCTCCACCAACCCTCCACACACCTCCACCATCCCTCCACACTCCTTCACCACCTGTCCACACGCCTCCACAACCCCTATTCTCTCCTCCACTATCTCCTCCACACTCCTTCATTACAAGTTCACTCTCATCCCCTACCCTTCCACACTCCTCTCCCACCTGTCCACACTCTTATACCACCATCCTTCCACTCTCCTCCACTATCCCCTCCTCACTCCACCATTACAAGTCCACACACCTCAACCACCCCTACACACTTCTCCACTATTCCCTCCACACTCCTCCATTACAAGACCACTCTCCTCCACCAAATCTCCACCACCCCTCCACCACCCCTCCACACTTCTCTACCAACCCTCCACACTCCTCCATCACCCTCCACACTCCTCCACCACCTGTCCACACTCCTCCACCACCTCCCCAAACTCCTCCACCGCCCTTCCACACCTCTCCACGACCCCTCCATACTCCTCCACCTCCACTCCACACTCCTCCAATACCCCTCCACACTCCTCCACCACTCTTCCACACTCCTCCATCGCTCCACAGTCCTCCACCACTCCTTCACACTTGTCCACCAATCATTCACAATTCTCCACCACCCCTGCACACTTCTCCACCACCCTTCCACACTCCTCCACACTCCTTCACCACCACTCCACACTCCTCCACCACCCCTGCACACTCCTACACCTCCCCTGCACACTCCTCAACCGCCACTCTACACTCCTCCACCACCACAACACACTCCTCCAACACCTTTCCACGCTCCTCCTCCTTCCCGCAACACTCCTCCACCACCCTCCACACTCCTCCACCACCCTCCACACTCCTCCACCACTCCTCCACACTCATCCACCACCCCTCCACACTCCTCCACTACCCCTCCACACTCCTACACACTCCTCGACCACCCATCCACACTCCTCCACCTCCCCTCCACACACGTCCACCAACCCTCAATGCTTCTCTACACTCCTCCACCATCCCTACACACTCCTACTCCATCCTTCCACACTCCTTCACCTCCACACGAAACTCCTCCACCACTACTCCACACTTATCCACCAACCCTCCACACTCCTCCAACACACCTCCACACTCCTCTACTATCCTCTCCACTCTTCTCCACTATCTCCTCAAGACTCTTCCACTATCGCCTCCTCCCTCCTCCAATATCCTCTCATCACTCCTCCATCCCTCCACAATCCTCCATTACCCCTTTACACTTCGGCACCCCTCCTCAACACTCCTCCACCACCCTCCACACTAATCCTCAACCTGTCCACACTCCTCCACCACCACTCCACGCTCCTACAACACTCCTCCACACTACTCCTCCACCCCTCCACAATAATCCACAACCCCTCCACACTCCACCACTCCTCCACACTCCTCCACCACACCTCCACACTCCTCCAAATCTCCTTAACTATCCACCACTCCTCCACACTCCTCCACAACCCATCCACACTTTTCCACAACCCCTCCACACTCCTCCACCACCCCTCCACACTCCTCCACCGCCCCTCCACATTCCTCCATACTCCTCCACCACCCTTCCACACTCCTCCATCGCTCCAAACTCCTCCACCTCTGCTTCACACTTCTCCACAACTCCGCACCCCTCTACCACCCTTCCACAGTCCTCCACATCCCCTCCACACTCCTACACACTCACCACCCTTGAACGCTCCTCCTCCATCTCTCCACACTCCTCCACCACCCCTCCGCACTCGTTCACTACTCCTCCACACTCTTACAGCACCACTCCACACTCCTACAACACTCCTCCACACTACTCCTACAACACTCCTCCACACTACTCCTCTACTCCTCCACAACATTCCACAACCTCTCCACACTCCACCACTCCTCCACACTCCTCCACAACCAATCCACACTTCTCCACAACCCCTCCACACTCCTCCACCACCCCTCCACACTCCTCCACACTTCTCCACTACCCTTCCACACTCCTCCTCCTTCGCTCCACACTCCTCCACCACTGCTTCACACTTATCCTCCACAACTCCACATCCCTCCACGTCCCCTAATCACTCCTCCACCACCCCTCAATGCTTCTCCACAATCCTCCACCTCACCCAACATCCCTCCTCCATCCTTCCCCACTCCATCACCTCCTTTCCACACTCCTCCATATCCCCTCCACACTTATCCACCACCTCTCCACACTCCTCCACCACAAGTCTACACTCCTCCTCCCCTATTCAGACTCCTCCACCACCCGTCAACACTCTTCCAACACTCCTCCACTGCCACTCCACACTCCTCCCCCACTCCTCCACACTCCTCCTCCACCCCTCCACAATTTTCCACCACCCCTCCCCACTCCAACACTCCCCCACACTCGTCCACCACCCCTCCATACTCCTCCACAACCATTTCACACTCCTCCACCACACCTCTACACTCCTCCACCACCCTTCCACACTCTTCCTCCATCGCTCCATACTCCTCCACCACCGCTTCACACTTCTCCACGACCCCTGCACTCTCATCCATCACACCTCTACAGTCTTCCAAGACAGCTCCACACTCCTCCACCACCCCTCAACCCTCCTCCACAGTCCTTCACACTCCTCTACCACCCTTGAACACTCCTCTTCCATCACTCCACACTCCTCCACCACCCCTTCATACTCCTCGACCACCCCTCAATGCTTCTCTACACTCCTCCACCACCCCTCCACACTCCTCCTCCATTCTTCCACACTCCTTCACCTACCCTCCACACTCCTCCACCACCCCTCCACACTTATCCACCTCCTTTCCACACTCCTCCACCACAACTCCACACTACTTCTCCATCGCTTCACACTTCTCCACCACACCTGCACACTCCTCCATCATCACTCCACAGTCCTCCACCACCGCTCCACACTCCTCCACACTCCTCCACGACCCCTCCACACTCCTTTGCACTCCTCCACCACCCTTGAACACTCCTCTTCCATCACTCCACACTCCACCACTCCTCAAACTTCTCCACCCCCTCAACACTCCCTCACTACCCCTCCACACTCGTCCACCACCACTACACACTCGTCCACCACCCCTGCACACTCCTCCACCACTCCTCAAAACTCCTACACGACATCTCCACACTCCTTCACCACCCCTCCACACTCCTCAATCACCCCTCAACACTCCTCCACCAACCCTCCACACTTCTCCACGACCCCTCCACACTTCTCTACCACCCCTCCACACTCCTCCACCACCCCTTCACACTTCTCCACCACCCCTCCACACTTTTCCACCACCCCTCCACACTTCTCTAAGACCCCTCCACACTTCTCTACCACCCCTCCACACTCGTCCACCACAATTCCACACACCTCCGCTACCCTTCCACACTCCTCCACCTCCCCTCCACACTCCTCCACACTCCTCCACCACCACTACACACTCTTCCAACACCTTTCCACGCTCCTCCTCCTTCCCGCAACACTCCTCCACCACCCTCCACACTCCTCCACCACCCTCCACACTCCTCCACACTCCTCCACCACCCCTCCGCACTCGTTCACTACTCCTCCACACTCTTACAGCACCACTCCACACTCCTACAACACTCCTCCACACTACTCCTACAACACTCCTCCACACTACTCCTCTACTCCTCCACAACATTCCACAACCTCTTCACACTCCACCACTCCTCCACACTCCTCCACAACCAATCCACACTTCTCCACAACCCCTCCACACTCCTCCACCACCCTTCCACACTCCTCCACACTTCTCCACTACCCTTCCACACTCCTCCTCCTTCGCTCCACACTCCTCCACCACTGCTTCACACTTATCCTCCACAACTCCACATCCCTCCACGTCCCCTAATCACTCCTCCACCACCCCTCAATGCTTCTCCACAATCCTCCACCTCACCCAACATCCCTCCTCCATCCTTCCCCACTACTCCTTTGCACTCCTCAACCACCCTTCCACACTCCTCCTTCATCACTACACACTTCTCCACCACTCCTTCACACTTCTCCAATACCCCTCCATACTTCTCCACCACCCTTCCACACTCCTCCACACTCCTCCACCACCACTCCACACTCCTCCACCACAACTCCACACTCCTCCACCACAACTCCACACTACTCTACTATTCACACTCCTCAACTGCCCCTCCACACTCTTCCAACACTCCTCCACACTTCTCCATCAGCCCGCCACACTCCTGCACATCCTGTCCTCACTCCTCCACCACCCCTGCACACTCATCCACCACCCCTGCACACTCATCCACCACCCCTGCACACTCCTCCACCACCCGTCCAAAATCCTTCGCTACCCCTCCACACTCCACCACTCCTCCAAACTTCTCCCCCCCACAACGCTCTTTCACTACCCCTCCACACTCCTCCACTACCCCTCCACACTCGTCCACCACTCCTCCACACTCCTCCACCACCCCTGCACACTCCTCCTCCATTCTTCCACACTCCTTCACCTACCCTCCACACTCCTCCACCACCCCTCCTCACTTATCCACCTCCTTTCCACACTCCTCCACCACAACTGCACACTCCGCCACCATCGCTTCACACTTCTCCACCAAACCTGCACACTCCTCCATCACCCCTCCACAGTCCTCCACCACCGCTCCACACTCCTCCACACTCCTCCACCACCCCTCCATACTCCTCCACACTCCTCCGTCACCCTTGAACACTCTTCTTCCATCACTCCACTCTCCTCCACCGCCTCTTCTTATTCCTCGACCACCCCTCAACACTCGTCCACCTCCCCTCCACACTCTTCCACCACCCCTCAATGCTTATCCACACTCCTCTACCACCCCTCCACACTCCTCCTCCATTCTTCCCCACTCCTTCACCTACCCTCCACACTCCTCCGCAACCATTTCACACTTATCCACCTCCTTTCCACACTCTTCCACCGGAACTCCACACTCCTACACCACCCATCCACACTCTTCCAACACTTCTCCACAAACCTCCACCACATCTCCACACTCCTTCACCTCCTCTCCACACTCCTCCACCACCCCTGCACACTCCTCCACCACCCCTCCACACTCCTCCACCACCCTTCCACACTCCTTCACTACCCCTCCACACTCCACCACTCCTCCACATTTCTCCACCCCCTCAACACTCCTCACTACCCCTCCACACTCGTCCACCACCCCTCCACACTCCTCCACCACCCCTCTACTATCCTCCATTATCTTCTCCTCACTCCTCCATCACAAGTTCACTATCATCCACAACCCCTCCACACTCCTCCACCACCTGTCCACACTCCTCCACCACCCTTCCACACTCCTCCACTATTCCCTCTACATTCCTCCATTACAAGACCACTCTCCTCCAGCACTCCTAAACACTTCTCCACCACCCCTCCATTCTTCTCTACCAACCCTCCACACTCCTCCACCACCATCAACACTCCTCCTCCTCCCCTCCACACTCCTCCACCACCAATCCACACTTTTTTACCACCTGTCCACACTCATCCACATCCCCTCCACACTCCTCCAGCACCTTTCCAAACTCCTCCACCACCCCTCCACACTCCTCCACCTCCACTCCACACTCCTCCAATACCCCATCACACTCCGCCACACTCCACCACCCTTCCACACTCCTCCATCGCTCCACACTCCTCCAACACCCCTCCACACTTCTCCACCACCCTCCCACACTCCTCCACACTCCTCCACCACCCCTCCACACTCCTCCACCACCCCTGCTCACTCCTGCACCTCCCCTGCACACTCCTCCAACACCCCTACACACTCCTCCACCACAACTTCAGACTCCTCCACCACCTTTCCACACTCCTCCACCTTCCCGCCACACTCCTACACCACCCTCCACACTCCTCCACCATTACTATACACTCCTCCACCACCGCTCCACAATCCTCCACAACCCGTCCACACTCCACCACCCCTGCACACTCATCCACCACCCTTGCACTCTCCTCCTCCACCCGTCCACACTCCTTCACTACCCCTCCACACTCCTCTACCACCCCTCCACTCTCGTCCACAACCCCTCCACACTATTCCACACTCCTCCACTACTCATCAAAACTCCTGCACCGCATCTCCACACTCCTTCACCACTCCTCCACGCTCCTCCATCATCCGTCCACACTCCTCCACCAACCCTCCACACTCCTCCACCAACCCTCCACACTCCTCCACCACCTGTCCACACGCCTCCACCACCCTTCTACTCTCCTCCACTATCAACTCCTCACTCCTCCATTCCAAGTTCACTATCATCCACAACCCCTCCCCACTCCTCCGACACTTGTCCACACTCCTCCTCCACCACACCTCCACACTCGTCCACTATCCCCTCCACGCTCCACCATTACAAGTCCACTCTCCTCCAACACCCATAAACATTCCTCCACTATTCCTTCCACACTCCTCCATTACAAGTCTACTCTCCTCCACCACCCCTCCACACTTCTCCACAACCCTTCCACACTTCTCTACCACCCATCCACACTCCTCCACCATGCCTCCACACTTCTCCACCACCCCTCCACAGTTCTCTACCACCCCTCCCCACTACTCAACCACCCCTCCAAACTCCTCCACATCCCTTCCACACACCTCCACCCCCTTCCACACTCTTGCACCTCCCCTCCACATTCCTCCACACTTCTCAACCACCCTTCCAAACTCATCCATCGCTCCACACTTCTCCACCACTCCTTCACACTTCTTCAATACCCCTCCACACTTCTCCACCACCCTTCCTCACTCCTCCACACTACTAAACCACCCCTCCACTCTCCTCCACCACAACTACGCATTTTTCCACTATTCACACTCCTCAACTACCCCTCCACACTCTTCCACCACTCCTCCACACTCCTCCACCAGCCCGCCACACTCCTTCACACCATGTCCACACTCCTCCACCACCACTCCACACTCAACCACCACCCCTGCTCACTCCACCGCCAGTCCAAAATCCTTTTCTACCCCACCACACTCCACCACTCCTCCACACTTCTCCACCCCCTCAACACTCGTCCACCACTCCTTCACACTCCTCCAAAACCCCTCCACACTCCTTCACCACACCTCCACACACCCTCACCACCCTCCACACTCCTTCACCACACCTTAACATTCCTCCAATACCGCTCCACGCTTCTCAACCACCCCTCCACACTCGTCCACCACCCCTCCACACTCCTCCACCAACCCTCCACACTCCTCCACCATCCCCTTCACTCCTCCACCACCTGTCCACACGCCTCCACCACCCCTCTACTCTCTTCCACTATCTCCTCCACACTCCTCCATTACAAGTTCACTCTCATCCACAACCCCTCCACACTCCTCCACCACCTGTCAACACTCCTCCACCACCACCCCTCCACACTCCTCCGCCATCCCCTCCACCCTACACCATTACAAGTCCACACTCCTCAACCACCCCTCCACACTCCTCCATTACAAGACCACTCTCCTCCAACACCCCTCCACACTTCTCCACCACCCCTCCACACTTCTCTACCTACCCTCCACACTCCTCCACCACCCTCAACTCTCCTCAACCACCCCTCCACACTAATCCACCACCCATCCACACTCCACCACCTGTCCACACTCCTCCAAAACCCCTGCGTACTCCTCCACCACTATTCCACACTTCTCCAATACCCCTCCACACTCCACCACTCCTCCACACTTCTCCACCCCCTCAACACTCCTTCACTACTTCTCCACACTCCTCCTCCACGCCTCCACACTGGTCCACCACCCCTCCATACTCCTCCATCACCCCTCCACACTTCTCCACCAACCCTACACACTCCTCCACCATCCCTCCACACTGCTCCAACACCTGTCCACACACCTCCACCACCCCTCTACTCTCCTCCACTGTCCCCTCCACACTCCTCCATTACAAGTTAACTCTCATCCACAACCCCTCCACACTGCTCCACCACCTGTCCACACTACTCCACCACCATCTTTCTACACTCCTCCTCTATCCCCTCCACACTCCACCATTACAAGTCCACACTCCTCCACCACCCCTGAACTATATTCCACAATTCCCTCCACACTCCTCCACTACTAGTCTACTCTCCTCCACCATCCCTCCACACTTCTCCACCTCCCCTCCACACTTCTCTACCAAAGCTACATACTCCTTCACCACCCCTCCATACTTCTTCACCACCCTTCCACACTCCTCCACCACACCTCCACACTCCTTCACCACCTTTCCACACTCCTCCATCGCTCCACACTTCTCCAACACTCCTTCACACTTCTCCAGTACCCTTCCACACTTCTCCACCACGCCTCCACACTTCTCAACCACCCCTGCACACTTCTCTACCACACCTCCACACTCCTCCACCATCCATCCACACTTCTCAACCACCCTTCCACACTTCTCTACCACCCCTCCACACTCCTCCACCACCCCTCCACACTCCTCCACCACATTTGCACACTCTTCCTATATAGCTTCACACTTCCCCGCCACTTCTTCAAACTTCTCCAATACCCTTCCACACTTCTCCACCACCCTTCCAAACTTCTCCACACACCTCCACCACCCCTCCACACTCCTCCGCCACCCTTCCACACTCCTCCACCACCCCTCCACACTCCTCCACTCTACTCCATCACCTTTCCACACTCCTCCTCCATCGCTCCACACTCCTCCACCACCTTTCCCCACTCGTCAACTACCACGCCACACTCCTCCAACACCCTCCACACTCCTCCACCACCCCTCCACACTCTTCCACCACCCCTCCACACTCCTCCACCACCCCTCCACACTCCTACACACTCCTCCACCACCCTCCCACACTCCTCCATCGCTCCACACTCCTCCACATCCCCATCACACTTCATCACCACCCCTCCACACTCCTCCATAACCCCTCCATGCTTCTACATTCTCCACCACCCCTATACCCTCCTACTCTATCCTTACACACTCCTTCACCTCCACTCCACACTCCTCCACCACTCCTCTACACTTATCCACCAACCATCCACACTCCTCCAACACCCCTCCACACTCCTCAACTATCCCCTATTTTCTTCTTCTCTACTATCCCCTTCACATTCTTTCACTATCCCCTCCACACTCCTCTATTATCCCCTCATCACTCGTCTACTATCCTCTCCACTCTTCTCCACTATCTCCTCCAGACTCCTCCGCTATCCCTTCCTCTCTCCTCCAATATCCCATCATCACTCCTCCTCCATCCCTCCACAATCCTCCACCCCCCTTTGCACTCCTCCACCCCTCCTCAACACTCCTCCACCACCCTCCACACTAATCCTCAATCTGTCCACATTCCTCAACCACCCCTCCGCACTCGTCTACCACTCATCCACACTCCTCCACCACCCATCCACACTTCTCCACAACCCCTCCAAACTCATCCACCACCCTTCCACTCTCCTCCATAGCTCCACTTTCATCCACCACCCCTTCACACTAAAATAACACCCCTCCACACTCCTCCACCATCCCTGCACATTCTTCCACCACCCCTCCATGCTTCTCCACACTCCTCCACAACCGCTCCATACTCCTCCTCCAACCTTCCACACTCCTCCACCACCCCTCCACACTCCTATACCACCCCTTTACGCTGCACCACCGCTCCACTCTCCTCCACCACCCCTCCACACTCTTTAACCACCCCTCCACACTCCTCCACCACCCCTCCACACTCTTTCACGACCCGTCCACTCTCCTCCACCACCCCTTCACACTCCTCCACCACCCCTCCACACTCTTCCACCACTCCTCAACAATCACCACACCTCCACACTCCTCCACCACCCCTCCACACACCTACACCACCCCTCCACACTCATCCACCACCTGTCCACACTCCTCCACAACCCCCCTCACTCCTCCACTATCCCCTCCACACTCCTCCATTACAAGTCCACTCTCCTCCACCACTCCTACACACTCCTCCACCAACCCTCCACACTTCTCCACCATCACTCCACACTCCAACACCACCTGTCCACACGCCTCCACCACCCCTCTACTCTGCTCCACTATCCCCTCCACACTCCTCCATTACAAGTTAACTCTCATCCACAACCCCTCCACACTGCTCCAGCACCTGTCCACACTACTCCACCACCACCCCTCTACACTCCTCCACTATCCCCTCCACACTCCACCATTACAAGTCCACACTCCTCCACCACCCCTGAACTATATTCCACAATTCTCTCCACACTCCTCCACTACAAGTCTACTCTCCTCCACCATCCCTCCACACTTCTCCACCTCCCCTCCACACTTCTCTACCAAACATCCATACTCCTTCACCACCCCTCCATACTTCTCCACCACCCTTCCACACTTCTCTACCACCCCTCCACAATCCTCCACCACACCTCCACACTCCTTCACCACCTTTCCACACTCCTCCTCCATCGCTCCACACTTCTCCAACACTCCTTCACACTTCTCCAGTACCCCTCCACACTTCTCAACCACGCCTCCACACTTCTCAACCACCCCTCCACACTTCTCTACCACACCTCCACACTCCTCCACCATCCATCCACACTTCTCAACCACCCTTCCACACTTCTCTACCACCCCTCCACACTCCTCCACCACCCCTCCACACTCCTCCACCACATTTGCACACTCCTCCTATATCGCTTCACACTTCCCCACCACTCCTTCACACTTCTCCAATACCCCTCCACACTTCTCCACCACTCTTCCAAACTTCTCCACACACCTCCACCACCCCTCCACACTCCTCCACCACCCTTCCACACTCCTCCACCACCCCTCCACACTCCTCCACTCTCCTCAATCACCTTTCCACACTCCTCCTCCATCGATCCACACTTCTCCACCACTCCTTCACACTTCTCCAATATCCCTCCACACTCCTCCAACTCCCTTCCACACTCCTCCACCATCCCTTTCACGCCACCACCTGTCCACACGCCTCCACCACCCCTCTATTTTCTTCCACTATCTCCTCCACACTCCTCCATTACAAGTTCACTCTCATCCACAACCCTTCCACACTCCTCCACCACCTGTCAACACTCCTCCACCACCACCCCTCCACACTCCTCCACTATCCCCTCCACACTCCACCATTACAAGTCCACACTCCTCAACCACCCCTCCACACTCCTCCATTACAAGACCACTCTCCTCCAACACCCCTCCACACTTCTCCACCACCTCTCCACACTTCTCTACCAACCCTCCACACTCCTATACCACCATCAACTCTCCTCAACCACCCCTCCACACTCCTCCAGCACCCTTCCACACTCCTCCATCGCTCCAAACTCCTCCACCTCTGCTTCACACTTCTCCTCCACAACTCCACACCCCTCTACCACCCTTCCACAGTCCTCCACATCCCCTCCACACTCCTACACACTCACCACCCTTGAACACTCCTCCTCCATCTCCCCACACTCCTCCACCACCCCTCCGCACTCGTTCACTACTCCTCCACACTCTTACAGCACAACTCCAAACTCATACAACACTCCTCCACACTACTCCTCTACTCCTCCACTACATTCCACAACCTCTCCACACTCCACCACTCCTCCACACTCCTCCACAACCAATCCACACCCCTCCACCACCCCTCCACACTCCTACACCACCCCTCCACACTCATCCACCACCTGTCCACACTCCTCCACAACCCCCCTCACTCCTCCACTATCCCCTCCACACTCCTCCATTACAAGTCCACTCTCCTCCACCACTCCTCCACACTCCTTCACCAACCCTCCACACTCCTCCACCATCCCTCCACACTCCTCCACCACCTGTCCACACGCCTCCACCACCCCTCTACTCTCCTCCACTATCCCCTCCACACTCCTCCATTACAAGTTAATTCTCATCCACAACCCCTCCACACTGCTCCACCACCTGTCCACACTACTCCACCACCACCCCTCTACACTCCTCCACTATCCCCTCCACACTCCACCATTACAAGTCCACACTCCTCCACCACCCCTGAACTATATTCCACAATTCCCTCCACACTCCTCCACTACAAGTCTACTCTCCTCCACCATCCCTCCACACTTCTCCACCTCCCCTCCACACTTCTCTACCAAACATCCATACTCCTTCACCACCCCTCCATACTTCTCCACCACCCTTCCACACTTCTCTACCACCCCTCCACAATCCTCCACCACACCTCCACACTCCTTCACCACCTTTCCACACTCCTCCTCCATCGCTCCACACTTCTCCAACACTCCTTCACACTTCTCCAGTACCCCTCCACACTTCTCCACCACGCCTCCACACTTCTCAACCACCCCTCCACACTTCTCTACCACACCTCCACACTCCTCCACCATCCATCCACACTTCTCAACCACCCTTCCACACTTCTCTACCACCCCTCCACACTCCTCCACCACCCCTCCACACTCCTCCACCACATTTGCACACTCCTCCTATATCGCTTCACACTTCCCCACCACTCCTTCACACTTCTTCAATCCACACTTCTCCACCACCCTTCCACACTTCTCCACCACTCTTCCAAACTTCTCCACACACCTCCACCACCCCTCCACACTCCTCCACCACCCTTCCACACTCCTCCACCACCCCTCCACCCCCACACTTCACACTCCTGCACACTCCTCCACTCTCCTCAATCACCTTTCCACACTCCTCCTCCATCGATCCACACTTCTCCACCACTCCTTCACACTTCTCCAATATCCCTCCACACTCCTCCAACTCCCTTCCACACTCCTCCACCATCCCTTTCACTCCTCCACCACCTGTCCACACGCCTCCACCACCCCTCTACTTTCTTCCACTATCTCCTCCACACTCCTCCATTACAAGTTCACTCTCATCCACAACCCCTCCACACTCCTCCACCACCTGTCAACACTCCTCCACCACCCCCCTCCACACTCCTCCACTATCCCCTCCACACTCCACCATTACAAGTCCACGCTCCTCAACCACCCCTCCACACTCCTCCATTACAAGACCACTCTCCTCCAACACCCCTCCACACTTCACCACCACCTTTTCTACACTTCTCTACCAACCCTCCACACTCCTGTACCACCATCAACTCTCCTCAACCACCCCTTCCACACTCCTTCAGCACCCTTCCACACTCCTCCTCCATCGCTCCAAACTCCTCCACCTCTGCTTCACACTTCTCCTCCACAACTACACACCCCTCTACCACCCTTCCACAGTCCTCCACATCCCCTGCACACTCCTACACACTCACCACCCTTGAACACTCCTCCTCCATCTCCCCACACTCCTCCACCACCCCTCCGCACTCGTTCACTACTCCTCCACACTCTTACAGCACCACTCCACACTCATACAACACTCCTCCACACTACTCCTCTACTCCTCCACTACATTCCACAACCTCTCCACACTCCACCACTCCTCCACACTCCTCCACATTCCTCCACAACCAATCCACACCCCTCCACCACCCCTCCACACTCCTACACCACCCCTCCACACTCATCCACCACCTGTCCACACTCCTCCACATCCCCCCACTCCTCCACTATCCCCTCCACACTCCTCCATTACAAGTCCACTCTCCTCCACCACTCCTCCACACTCCTCCACCAACCCTCCACACTCCTCCACCATCCCTCCACACTCCTCAACCACCTGTCCACACGCCTCCACCACCCCTCTACTCTCCTCCACTATCCCCTCCACACTCCTCCATTACAAGTTAATTCTCATCCACAACCCCTCCACACTGCTCCACCACCTGTCCACACTACTCCACCACCACCCCTCTACATTCCTCCACTATCCCCTCCACACTCCACCATTACAAGTCCACACTCCTCCACCACCCCTGAACTATATTCCACAATTCCCTCCACACTCCTCCACTACAAGTCTACTCTCCTCCATCATCCCTCCACACTTCTCCACCTCCCCTCCACACTTCTCTACGAAACCTCCATACTCCTTCACCACCCCTCCATAGTTCTCCACCACCCTTACACACTTCTCTACCACCCCTCCACAATCCTCCACCACACCTCCACACTTCTTCACCACCTTTCCACACTCCTCCTCCATCGCTTCACACTTCTCCAACACTCCTTCACACTTCTCCAGTACCCCTCCACACTTCTCCACCACGCCTCCACACTTCTCAACCACCCCTCCACACTTCTCTACCACACCTCCACACTCCTCCACCATCCATCCACACTTCTCAACCACCCTTCCACACTTCTCTACCACCCCTCCACACTCCTCCACCACCCCTCCACACTCCTCCACCACATTTGCACACTCCTCCTATATCGCTTCACACTTCCCCACCACTCCTTCACACTTCTCCAATACCCCTCCACACTTCTCCACCACCCTTCCAAGCTTCTCCACACACCTCCACCACCCCTCCACACTCCTCCACCACCCTTCCACACTCCTCCACCACCCCTCCACACTCCTCCACTCTCCTCCATCACCTTTCCACACTCCTCCTCCATCGCTCCACACTTCTCCACCACTCCTTCACACTTCTCCAATATCCCTCCACACTCCTCCACCACCCTTCCACACTCCTCCACCACCCCTCCACACTCCTCCACTCTCCTCCATCACCTTTCCACACTCCTCCTCCATCGCTCCACACTTCTCCACCACTCCTCTCTTCTCCAATACCCCTCCACACTTCTCCACCACCCTTCCACACTCCTCCACCACCCCTCTACACTCCTCCACAACTCCTCCACACTCCTTCACCACCTTTCCCCACTCGTCAACTACCACGCCACACTCCTCCAACACCCTCCACACTCCTCCACCACCCCTCCACACTCTTCCACCAACCATCCACACTCTTCCACCACCCCTCCACACTCCTTCACCACTCCTGCACACTCCTCCACCACCCCTCCACAATTTTCCAACACCCATGCACACTCCACCACTCCTTCACACTCCTCCACCACCCCTACACTCTAATCCACAACCCTTCCACACTCCACCACCCCTCCACACTCGTCCACCATCCCTCCACACTCCACCACAACCCCTCCACACTCCTCCTCCACCCCTCTACACTCCTCCACACTCCTCCACCACCCCTTCCCACTTCTCCACCACCGCTCCACACTCCTCCACCTGCCCTCCACACTCCTCCACCACCCCTCCACACTCCTCCACACTCGTCCACCACCCTTCCACACTCCTCCATCGTTCCACACTCCTCCACCACCCTTTCACACTTCTCCACCACCCCTCAACACTCCTCCCCAACCCTCCACACTCCTCCACCATCCCTCCATACTCCTCCACCACCACCACCTGTCAACACTCCTCAACCACCCCTCCACACTCCTCCATTACAAGTCCACTCTCCTCCACCACCACTCCACACTCCTCCACCACCTGTCGACACTCCTCCACCACCTGTCGACACTCCTCCACCAACCCTCCACACTCCTCCACTATCCCCTCCACACTCCTCCATTACAAGTCCACACTCCTCAACCACCCCTCCAGATTCCTCCACTATCCCCACCACTCTCCTCCATTATTGGTCTACTGTCCTCCACAATCCCTCCACACTTCTCCACCACCATTCCACACTAATTCACCACCCCTTCACATTTCTCCACCATCCCTCCAGCTCCTGAACCTGTATTCCCTGGAACGCAGGCGGGAGAGATAAATGATTACATACACCTGGAATATCCTAGAGGTACTAGTACCGAACTTGCACACAAAAATCACTCACAACGAAAGCAAAAGACTTGGCAGACGATGCAACATCCCTCCAATGAAAAGCAGGGGTGTCACTAGCACGTTAAGAGACCATACAATAAGTGTCAGAGGCCCGAGACTGTTCAACTGCTTCCCAGCCTACATAAGAGGGATTACCAACAGACCCCTGGCAGTCCTCAAGCTGGCACTGGACAAGCACCTAAATTCGGTGCCTGACCAGCAGGGCTGTGGCTCGTACGTTGGTTTGCGTGCAGCCAGCAGTAACAGCCTGGTTGATCAGGCTCTGATCCACCAGGAGGCCTGGTCACAGACCGGGCCGCGGGGACGTTAACCCCCGGAATTCTCTCCAGGTAAACTCCTCCACCACCCCTCCACACTCCTCCACCAACCATTCACACCTCCACCACCCCTGCACACTCCTCCACTATCCCCTCCACACTCCTCCACTATCCACTCCACACTCCTCCATTACAAGTCCACTTTCCTCCACCACCCCTTTACACTTCTCCACCACCCCTCCACAGTTCTCCACCGCCCCTCCACCACCCTCGACACTCCTCCGCCACCCCTCCACACACCTCCACCAACCTTCCACACTCCTCCACCACATCTCCACACTACACCTCTACCACTTCACACTCCTCTAAACTCATCCCCCACCCTTCCACTCTCCTCCTCCATCGCTCCACACTCCTCCACAACCCCTCCACACTGCTGGTTTATTTGTCAATCATCATCTGCATTGTTCTTAAACTTTAGGCGACACGTTTAGTGGTGATGATGGTTTTGCTGGTGATAGCGAGGTGGTGTGTCTAAGATCATATGTGAATGTATGAGTAACTGACGGCACAGTCGGGCCACTGTAGTAGCAGCAGCATCCTCTGGCCAGCAGCAGCAGCAGCATCCTCTGGCCAGCAGCAGCAGCAGCATCCTCTGGCCAGCAGCAGCAGCAGCATCCTCTGGCCAGCAGCAGCAGCAGCATCCTCTGGCCAGCAGCAGCAGCAGCATCCTCTGGCCAGCAGCAGCAGCAGCAGCAATATCTGGCTAGCAACAGACGGCAGCATCACCCTCTGGCTAGCAAGAGCTGAGTTCGGTGGTCTCATTGTCTTATGTAGGACATATGACCCTCGTCTGGGTCATGGGTCAGCAGTATGCGCATTTAATGTGTATTATATTTGCAGAGTTTTGCAGAGTGTTACGTTATGACAATACGAATCAGATTGCTGGTCCTCCTCCTTTCTGCCTTTGGTTCCTTAATTCCCAGATGGCATCAGTAGGCGGAAAGAGCAGCGGGATAAGTAAATGTCAGAGTATAGCCATCTGCATAGGCCTGGGATTCTGGCAGTAGGTGAAGGTGGTTAAATTAGACATTCTGTAAAACCTTATTTATTTGCATATGTAAATATGCATATATGAAGCTTCATATAATGTCAACTTCAATGACCTTCACCTAATTCCAGAATCTCATGCCTATGCAGGTGGTTGTACTCTGACATTGACTTATCCAGAAGAGGAAATGCCAGCTCCTCTCTGGTACATCAGTCACCAGCTTACAGCTATATAAGTCTGGGGAAAACGATAGAACGTGATATATGCTGCTCCTGAGAAAGCACAAATGATGCTCTCTAGGAAAGATGTTAAGCTGTAGCAGTAATAAGATGAATGAAAGAAAAGAGGGAAGGGAGGGAGAGACAGAGATGAAGAGATGGAAAGAGGGGGGAGAAAGGATGGATGAGGGGAAAGAGGAGGAGAGGGAGGGAGGAATAGACAGGCAAAGAGACTGAATCAGTGCCCAATAACTTGTAACTTTTATTGTACGTTGTCTCGCTTCCTCATCCAAAGCTTTTAGTGTCAGTTTGTCGCCTCTTAAAAACACAGAAGCAAAAGCTGATAGCGGTTATGAAGGAGTTACATTTGGAAAACAGAAAAAAACAAGAACACACGCATGTGTCTCCTGACGATAAAACAATAATAGTTCTCTGAAATAAGTGTGGCGACGCAGCCTGGAGCTTATACAGTGTCGTTGCTGATGCTCTATACAACCCAGTGGGATTTATTGGTCATATATAGACCACTAAATCTCACTTATGATGATTATCTCTTCAGTCAGTTACTGACTTTGCCAGCAGCAGTGTGACGCGGGTCCAGGAGGAAGAATATAAAGTTCCATTATATATTTAATAGTATAGCCATTGAACTTAACTCACGAAATCGTAATGACACGATTGTAAACCGACACTAACGCGTCGGTCTGGAGTTTTAAGACACCCATGATATGCTTTATTGCCACTGAATTTTTTAGAAATGCTTTATATGGAATCACTACAGAAAAAACAGGAGCATGATACAGATACATAAATATGGGTAACAATAACATTAGACTTCATATTAGTGAAATAAAGGATATTCTTGACAGCTTCGTGTACTGGCATTACTAACTTCATCCATGAGGATATAATGAAAATTTACGAAATAGCATATTATATAAAATATCCTAAAAGCTTTGATAAATATTTTATAATTGCCAGAAATACAATTTTCAATTCCTAAAAGAATACAGAACCAACATATTTAACCAAGAATATGTTGGTTTTGTTATAACATTATTCAACCAAGAATATGTTGGTTTTGTTATAACATTATTCAACCAAGAATATGTTGGTTTTGTTATAACATTATTCAACCAAGAATATGTTGGTTTTGTTATAACATTATTCAACCAAGAATATGTTGGTTTTGTTATAACATTATTCAACCAAGAATATGTTGGTTTTGTTATAACATTAAACCAAGAATATGTTGGTTTTGTTATAACATTATTCAACCAAGAATATGTTGGTTTTGTTATAACTTTGCTTAATCTATTTTCTCTACTTAACTTCCAAAATTCAACTTATATTTAAAAATCTTGATGCAAAAAAAAAAAAAATCATTATGAATTCTCCCGAAATTACTGATCACTGCATCTCTAATATTCCCTGTACGAAATGCACTAATTATTTTTGTACAAATTGAAAAAAAATAGCATTATAAATAGGCAAGAGTATAATTTTCCGTTTATGCATGCCAGATATTTTAACCAACCTATAATTTTTCAAAAAGCAGAACTCATTTAAAATTAAGTCCTTTATAAAAATTTCTTTTATACTTTTAAAGACATTTTTTTCCATTTATGTTATTGCAAAAATTAACAATTTTGGAGAAAAAGAACCTTAGAAAACTTACCTAATCTTATTATAACAAGCGCAATTTAATTTAGCCTAATCCAACTAAATATATTTTAGATAAGTTTACAGTAATTTAATAATAAATGAACACAATGAAATATTTTTTTTTTGGTTAGGTTCAAAATTATTTTTTGCGAAATTATTACATACACATATTTTCGCTTGCCTTATTCGGCAAGAAGAGCGTTGCTATTTAAGCCAAACTCGCAAACTTTACCTATTCGGCACGACATAAATGTACATACATACATACATACATACATACATACATACATACATACATACAATCTTGGACTGCAAGAAAGCGTTTGACACAGTTCCACACAAGAGATTAGTACAAAAACTGGAGGACCAAGCAGGGATAACAGGGAAGGCACTACAATGGATCAGGGAATACTTGTCAGGAAGACAGCAGCGAGTCATGGTACGTGGCGAGGTGTCAGAGTGGGCACCTGTGACCAGCGGGGTCCCACAGGGGTCAGTCCTAGGACCAGTGCTGTTTCTGGTATTTGTGAACGACATGACGGAAGGAATAGACTCCTAAGTGTCCCTGTTTGCAGATGACGTGAAGTTGATGAGAAGAATTCATTCGATCGCAGACCAGGCAGAACTACAAAGGGATATGGACAGGCTGCAGACCTGGTCCAGCAACTGGCTCCTGGAGTTCAAGCCAACCAAGTGCAAAGTCATGAAGATTGGGGAAGGGCAATGAAGACCGCAGACTGAGTACAATCTAGGGGGCCAGAGACTACAAACCTCCCTCAAGGAAAAAGATCTTGGGGTGAGTATAACACCAGGCACATCTCCTGAAGCGCACATCAACCAAATAACTACTGCAGCATATGGGCGCCTAGCAAACCTCAGAACAGCATTCCGACATCTTAATAAGGAATCGTTCAAGACCCTGTACACCGTCTACGTTAAACCAATATTGGAGTATGCGGCACCAGTTTGGAATCCACACCTAGCCAAGCACGTAAAGAAACTAGAGAAAGTGCAAAGGTTTGCAACAAGACTAGTCCCAGAGCTAAGAGGTATGTCCTACGAGGAGAGGTTAAGGGAAATCAACCTGACGACACTGGAGGACAGGAGAGATAGGGGGGACATGATAACGACATACAAAATACTGAGAGGAATTGACAAGGTGGACAAAGACAGGATGTTCCAGTGATGGGACACAGCAACAAGGGAACACAGTTGGAAGTTGAAGACACAGATGAATCACAGGGATGTTAGGAAGTATTTCTTCAGCCACAGAGTAGTCAGGAAGTGGAATAGTTTGGGAAGCAATGTAGTGGAGGCAGGATCCATACATAGCTTTAAGCAGAGGTATGATAAAGCTCACGGTTCAGGGAGAGTGACCTAGTAGAGACCAGTGAAGACGCGGGGCCAGGAGCCTATACTCGATCCCTGCAACCTCAACTAGGTGAGTACATACATACGTACATTGCAATAATTGCTAGAAATGTATCCCTCAAACCTCATGTATTGTATATGCCATCTTTGTACCAGCACTGCATCCTTTTAAGTCTTGTGCACCATATTATGTAATAAAATATACCTATTGTTAAAAAAAAATATTAAAAATGGGGTATTAGAGGAAATGGAATATTCATATGGCATCAGGAACAATTCCAAATCACGCACACATTCTTTATACTGCTGTCTTTCTACCTTTCCCATTTTTTTTTTTTCAGCAACTTCGCCTTTAGCGACCTAAAACAAGGCAAGGTGACCATCCAGTAGCCTGTGTGGTTTATTAAACTCCGGGCGATCATTACCTTAGGCCTCGTCCCCCTCTATCCCTCAAGGGTAGGCTATGTTAGGGGCTGACCTTCATAAATCAGCTGAGGCAGGATTAAGGGTCACAAAGGAAAGTTTTTTTTTCCCAGCATATTGGGCATCATGCCCAATATAAGAATCAGACTCCGGGTCACTGATGACCAGAAGTCCAAGAGGGACATTTTAGATTGCATTTGTACTAATGCCACTGTTGCACCTATGGATATATTCCAAACCCACTCTGGTGCGGTACTACTCCTCTACTCGGAAGAGGAGCTACTCCAACGATGTGGGTATCACCCCCACAACTTCCAAGCCCAACGTTCTGTGTTTGTTGCACGCATCAACAGCTTCATGCGTGAATACGCCCCCGTCTCTCCCCCCCCCATCTTTCTCTCCCCCTGTCTCTCTCCCTATCTCCCCATGCGATGTATTCAGAGTGAATGTATATTGTGGATGTTTTATATGTCACTGCTCTTCAAATGCTTGCACGAAAGGTGCAGAATTTAAAAGAGACATGCTCTTGATCACACACGCAAGAACTCACACAAGCAAAATGCTGATTAATGCATATGAATAAACTTATTTACAAATTTAAACACAAGCAAGTTCAGAGTTAGTGTAATTAGTATATGGCTGCCTAATTGTAAGTAAACTAGACAGACATATGTTGATGTTCGTACTGATGACATGAAGCCACGATATGATAACGAGACAATTTTATGTATTAACGTTAAGTGAAGGACATAAAGTTTTATGATTAAAATGAGAAAGCTGGAGGTAAATCAGACAGAACAGGAACGTAGTAAACGAGTTATGTAAATGAACTGGGAATATGAATATTTTTTATGTCAATGGAAAGCAACACTTTCTTAAAAATGTGTACAGTAGTGACTTGAAATTGTGTTTCAGAACATTAATGTTTGCTGGCATTTTCAACATTCTGTTTTTAGATTGTAATGAATATTACGTTGCTTAAAAGAATTATTTTTAATTATCTGTTATATCAGCAGAAACACTTCATACGAGGAGGTGATAATGATTTATTACATCACATATGTAAATGGAGTTACAGAATAAATTCCACTGACGCTGACTTGTTAATGGGGTTAGAAAAGTGTTGTTGAAAAATATAGAGCAGAACCTGTTATGATTAACATTATTCCAGTTTTAATACGAGATAATCCAAGTTTTGTTGAAGACTTGTCTTCTAATATTTGTCGTACCGATGAGAAATATTACTGTCCATAACAGTGTATGTTTGATATCTCAGTAATTACCACGTAAGGTTCACTGTTTAACGGTAATGGTGAGCTTCCTGCTGCAGTGTTGCTTTTGACTTCGCTTTCCAGCTTTAAAATCTGATTCATTTGCACATTTAAGGGCGTTCCTTCTGCTGATGTCACCTGCCAACCGAAGTACATCAAGCAGACTGGGGAGAAGAAACAGTCTTTCTGGGGCAGTTATAAATTACACACTGCATCATTTTCTACCTAGCATGACATTGATGTCAGCTACGCCTGTGTAAGTTGTACTTGTACTTGTAGATGTACTTGTACTTCTAGATGTACTTGTACTTGTAGAAATAAAGATTTTTATGATTATTATTTTTATTGTAACACTCAAATCCAAAGAGCATATATCCTACATAAGAGACAATGAGACCACTGAGTTCAGTTATTAGGCAGTAGTTACTGCTGCAGTTGTCCGATACTGCATCTGCTAGGAAAATGATAGGATGGATAATGAGAACCTTCGAAGCTAGGGACGCCAAACCCATGATGATTCTCTTCTAATCGCTTGTTCTCTCTAGACTGGAATACTGCTGTACACTAACTGCCCCCTTAAGGCAGGCGAAATTGCTGTCCTGGAGAGTGTACTAAGAACTTTCACGGTACACGTAAGTACGATAAGTCACCTAAATTACTGGTAACGGTTGGAGTCCTTGATCTGTATTTTTTATTATTTTTTTTTTATTCGCCGGTATTCTCCCGGCCCGGGTCTTTTCCAAGTAGTGGTGACCCGGCCTTGGCTCCCTATCTGGGGAGTGTCTCGAGACTTAAGTCTCCCATGGGAGGAGGTACAAGTACCTCCTCATCTTTGGGACAAAGTGTCCCCAGGCCTAGCCACATTCCCCGCCCTCACGGAGCTCGTAGGGAGAAGCTAGGCCTCTGGTCTGCCATCTACCCCGCCTCAAAGGGGCTCGTGGGGATGGCAGTCTTATGAGCTACAGATGGTAGCAAGCTCAGGCTTAAAAATAAAAAAATCATTCTTTCCAACTTTCCCCGGTTTATGTATCCAGGAATCCATCCGTTCGCTCCCGGATGTCTCCCCTTCCCCACTTACCTAAGGTCAGCCTCAACTACAACCTTCCCCAAGCTCATGTATCCAGGAATCCATCCGTTCGCTCCCGGATGTTTCCCCTTCCCCACTTACCTAAGGTCGGCGGTGCCTTCCCCGGATCAGTGTCTCCAAGAATCCACTTGTGTCACTGAGTGGACTCCCTTCCCCACTTCCCCAGAGTCAGCGGTTGCCACCCTCAGTGACCTCGCTGCATGGAAACTTGGTCTTGTCTAGCTGGTCTACGGTAGAGACTGTCCAGGTGGGTGGAATTACTGGAGGGGACACACAGAAAACTGCGTCCAGTAATTAATAGATATAATTATTTTAATCGTACTATTATATACAGTGGTTCAGTGACTAAAACACAGCTTCACTTGTATTAGTGTAACAGAAGATGGTTAAGAAAAATTTAAACAGAAAAGGTGTACCAACTTCGTGTTCACAAGGTTATATTATTATCTATCTCGCCTGGAACGCAGGCGAGATAGATAATAATATACACTTGGAAAATCCTAGTGGTATTAGTACCAAACTTGCACACGAAAATCGCTCCCTATGAAAGCAAAAGACTTGGCAGGAGATGCAACATTCCTCCAATGAAAAGCAGGGGCGCAACGAATACTCTGAGAGACAACACAATAAGTGTCCGGGGCCCAAGACTGTTCAACTGCCTCCCAGCATACATAGGGGGTATTACCAATAGACCCCTGGCTGTCTTCAAAAAGGCACTGGACAGGCACCTACAGTCAGTACCTGATCAGCTGGGCTGTGGTTCGTACGTCAGTTTGCATGCGGCCAGTAGTAACGGCCTGGTTGATCCACCACGAGGCCTGGTCTCAGACCGGGCCGCGGGGGCGTTGACCCACGAAACCCTCTCCAGGTATACTCCAGGTAGACTTCATATTTTGCAGCCACCGCAATACATCAGGTTCCCACTACTGTTGTTGTTGTTATATCCAGTCAGAAGCACCTAACCCACTGGGATAATACCTGCGGAAAGGGAGATACTTTTGTGTAAGTCGAGGAAAAGGAGTGCGGCTATAATTCTTTAGAAAAAAATCCTTCACCTACACCATGACAGCTCGTTGGAGGGGTGAGAATCCAGTATAGAACAAACATATCAGAATCTTTCAACTAATTTAATTTCTGTGCAAGTTTTGTCATTACCAAATTTTCTCAACTATTCATTCTCAAAACTAACGTGAACTACACCAGTTTAGGAACAATTCTGTTACAGAAGTTGAATGAGCCTCGAAATCAATAGCATCGATAAGCACCGTCTCATAAGATCTTGGAAAAATTAGGACAATCTGGCTGTTCCAGCGAGCCGCCGCGCTGTATTACAAAGGATTCTCCTTTAATCTTATTTGTATGACAATAATAGACTATAGAGTCTAGTGTAAATGGAATTAATTTTATTTGAGGAAGTTTGCATACATTGGCCATCACAGCCTTGAGTACAGAATGTTTGTTACTAACCACTATTGTCATGGTCAGTAAATAATACGTCTGCAAACTTCGCCCACACTAATGTGACCCATACTACAATACTTCAGTCACTCTTTCATTGCTTTCACCTTTCTGGATTTCCCTGTATATGTCTCCATTTCCCGCGCTGGCGATCGAGCTTAAATATTTTGCATGTTATTCAATATATATAAACCATCATGCCCGGAACTAATCAACTACAATTAGAGAGCTTTCAAACTGAGAGAAAAGAAAGGAAGGATGAAATGCCACTCATTTTATGCTCTCTCAAAATCCTCCTCCATGTTCATCTTATGCCCTCCCAAACCCTCTTTCTCATCTTAATCTCTTCCAGATCCTTTCTTTACCAAGTACATGCTCTTCCAGACCACTCCCAGTACTAAATCCATGAAAAAACAAAAAAAGGCACAATACCGTGACTGGAACGATACACAAATAACCCGCACATAGAAGAGAGGAGCTTACAACGACGTTTCGGTCCGACTTGGACCATTTACAAAGTCACACTAACGAGAAGTGGAGCAGGACGGGTATATATAGGCAGGAAGAGGTAGTGGTGGTAGTAGTAGTAGTAGTAGTAGTAGTAGTAGTAGTAGTAGTAGTAGTAGTAGTAGTAGTAGTAGTGGTAGTGGTAGTGGTAGTAGTGGGGAATTAAGGAGTGTGACTTTGTAAATAGTCCAAGTCGGACCGAAACGTCGTCGTAAGCTCCTCTCCACTAAATCCATGCTTTCACAGACCTGATCCACGGCAGTGACCAAGCTCTTCCAGACCCCTCCCACATCCTCCTAGGCTCTCCTAGATCGCATAATCTCCTAGGCCCATAATCTCCTAGGCCCATAATCTCCCAAGCTGCTCTGACCCATATACAAGAGTTACCCGCCTCTCTTCCCTCAAACAGCCATCATCTTACTCTCAGACCTTCGAGCACTCATCCCACACCCATCCAACTTTCTCCAAGACTTCTTCACACTCATCCCTTGTTCTTTGAGAACCCATCAACACCTCAACATGCTCTCCTAGTGCATGCTCTCCTAGTGCATGCTCTCCTAGTGCATGCTCTCCTAGTGCATGCTCTCCTAGTGCATGCTCTTCTAGTGCATGCTCTCCTAGTGCATGCTCTCCTAGTGCATGCTCTCCTAGTGCATGCTCTCCTAGTGCATGCTCTCCTAGTGCATGCTCTCCTAGTGCATGCTCTCCTAGTGCATGCTCTCCTAGTGCATGCTCTCCTAGTGCATGCTCTCCTAGCCCATGCTCTCCTAGTCCATGCTCTCCTAGCCCATGCTCTCCTAGTCCATGCTCTCCTAGTCCATGCTCTCCTAGCCCATGCTCTCCTAGTCCATGCTCTTCTAGTCCATGCTCTCCTAGTCCATGCTCTCCTAGCCCATGCTCTCCTAGTCCATGCTCTCCTAGCCCATGCTCTCCTAGTCCATGCTCTCCTAGACTCCTCCCACATCAAACGGTATTCTGAGCTCCTCGCATCCATTCCATAAATTCTTCTTGTTCCCTGGAAGTTTTCCTCTCAGGCATTCGAGTCCAATGCTCTCTCGGACATCCTCATTCACCTACTTCAAGCTTGTAAACTTTATACACATCCTACACTTATGGTCCCTCCCACACCCTATTATTAAGCTCACCCTGCAGGTTCCAGTACCTATTCTTACCCTCCCAGCTGACTGACTCACTTTTACCATCATTCATATATAGATCCTCTATTCATCCCCTCTGATAAATGGCATATAGACCCCCTCTCACCCACCCGGATAAATGGTTCCAAGACAAGCAACAGCTGGTAATCCAGTGACATGAAATCTTCACTCGCTGGCTAAAAATTTTAACACTCACCATACCACACACACAATATAGGCGAACATGAGGGTGGTTCTTCTGTGGACTGAGCAAACAACACAAATGGAGACCTGAAACTGTGGTAAGCTTTTCTACCAGCACAAAATTTGCTGGAATATCGTATCCCTGGAAAGTGGGAAATTGGTATTAGCACTACGATATATGAAAATTATTAGGACCATAACTATTTTATTACCTGGTTGGTTGGTATATGAGGAATATATGGAGCTAAGATATAAAAAAAGAATATAACTAGTAAGAGGATATAAGGAATGAGGAAATTTAGAAAAAGGATATCTGTATTTAGAGGGAGTGTGTTTGTATGTAAGTGTTCACTAGGGATGATGTCTGAAGACTATGACACGTGACTATATGCAGGAAGCACATCATTCATTTATCAATGGTAGCTAAGCAAAATATTATAATCCAAAATTACATAAGTGCTTTGAAATGATAGTGTAAGTCATGACCGTGGCAGGTGAGGTGTGGTCACCAGCCCTTGGTGAGGTGTGGTCACCAGCCCTTGGTGAGGTGTGGTCACCAGCCCTTGGTGAGGTGTGGTCACCAGCCCTGGGTGAGGTGTGGTCACCAGCCCTGGGTGAGGTGTGGTCACCAGCCCTGGGTGAGGTGTGGTCACCAGCCCTTGGTGAGGTGTGGTCACCAGCCCTGGGTGAGGTGTGGTCACCAGCCCTTGGTGAGGTGTGGTCACCAGCCCTTGGTGAGGTGTGGTCACCAGCCCTGGGTGAGGTGTGGTCACCAGCCCTGGGTGAGGTGTGGTCACCAGCCGTGGGTGAGGTGTAGTCACCAGCCCTTGGTGAGGTGTGGTCACCAGCCCTTGGTGAGGTGTGGTCACCAGCCCTTGGTGAGGTGTGGTCACCAGCCCTGGGTGAGGTGTGGTCACCAGCCCTGGGTGAGGTGTGGTCACCAGCCGTGGGTGAGGTGTAGTCACCAGCCCTTGGTGAGGTGTGGTCACCAGCCCATGGTGAGGTGTGGTCACCAGCCCTTGGTGAGGTGTGGTCACCAGCCCTTGGTGAGGTGTGGTCACCAGTCCTGCGTGAAGTGTGGTCACCAGCCCTGGGTGAGGTGTGGTCACCAGCCTGGGTGAGGTGTGGTCACCATCCCTGGGTGAGGTGTAGTCACCAGCCCTGGCTGAGGTGTAGTCACCAGCCCTGGGTGAGGTGTGGTCACCAGTCCTTGGTGAGGTGTGGTCACCAGCCCTTGGTGAGGTGTGGTCACCAGCCCTTGGTGAGATGTGGTCACCAGCCCTTGGTGAGGTGTGGTCACCAGCCCTGGGTAAGGTGTGGTCACCAGCCCTGGGTGAGGTGTGGTCACCATCCCTGGGTGAGGTGTAGTCACCAGCCCTGGGTGAGGTGTAGTCACCAGCCCTGGGTGAGGTGTAGTCACCAGCCCTGGGTGAGGTGTAGTCACCAGCCCTGGGTGAGGTGTAGTCACCAGCCCTGGGTGAGGTGTAGTCACCAGCCCTGGGTGAGGTGTAGTCACCAGCCCAGGGTGAGGTGTAGTCACCAGCCCTGGGTGAGGTGTAGTTACCAGCCCTGGGTGAGGTGTAGTCACCAGCACTGGGTGAGGTGTAGTCACCAGCCCTGGGTGAGGTGTAGTCACCAGCACTGGGTGAGGTGTAGTCACCAGCCCTGGGTGAGGTGTAGTCACCAGCCCTGGGTGAGGTGTAGTCACCAGCCCTGGGTGAGGTGTAGTCACCAGCCCTGGGTGAGGTGTAGTCACCAGCCCTGGGTGAGGTGTAGTCACCAGCCCAGGGTGAGGTGTAGTCACCAGCCCTGGGTGAGGTGTAGTCACCAGCACTGGGTGAGGTGTAGTCACCAGCCCTGGGTGAGGTGTAGTCACCAGCACCAGCACCTGGGTGGGTGAGGTGTAGTCACCAGCCCTGGGTGAGGTGTAGTTACACCAGCCCTGGGTTAGGTGTAGTCACCAGCCCTGGGTGAGGTGTAGTCACCAGCCCTGGGTGAGGTGTAGGTGAGGTGTAGTCACCAGCCCTGGGTGAGGTGTAGTTACACCAGCACTGGGTGAGGTGTAGTCACCAGTGGGTGAGGTGTAGTCCACCAGCACTGGGTGAGGTGTAGTCACCAGCCCTGGGTGAGGTGTAGTCACCAGCCCTGGGTGAGGTGTAGTCACCAGGGTGAGGTGTAGTCACCAGCCCTGGGTGAGGTGTAGTCACCATCACTGGGTGAGGTGTAGTCACCAGCACTGGGTGAGGTGTAGTCACCAGCACTGGGTGAGGTGTAGTTACCAACACTGGGTGAGGTGTAGTCACCAGCACTGGGTGAGGTGTAGTTACCAACACTGGGTGAGGTGTAGTTACCAGCACTGGGTGAGGTGTAGTTACCAACACTGGGTGAGGTGTAGTTACCAGCACTGGGTGAGGTGTAGTTACCAACACTGGGTGAGGTGTAGTTACCAACACTGGGTGAGGTGTAGTTACCAACACTGGGTGAGGTGTAGTTACCAACACTGGGTGAGGTGTAGTTACCAACACTGGGTGAGGTGTAGTTACCAACACTGGGTGAGGTGTAGTTACCAACACTGGGTGAGGTGTAGTTACCAGCACTGGGTGAGGTGTAGTTACCAACACTGGGTGAGGTGTAGTTACCAACACTGGGTGAGGTGTAGTTACCAACACTGGGTGAGGTGTAGTTACCAACACTGGGTGAGGTGTAGTTACCAACACTGGGTGAGGTGTAGTTACCAACACTGGGTGAGGTGTAGTTACCAACACTGGGTGAGGTGTAGTTACCAACACTGGGTGAGGTGTAGTTACCAACACTGGGTGAGGTGTAGTTACCAACACTGGGTGAGGTGTAGTTACCAACACTGGGTGAGGTGTAGTTACCAACACTGGGTGAGGTGTAGTTACCAACACTGGGTGAGGTGTAGTTACCAACACTGGGTGAGGTGTAGTTACCAACACTGGGTGAGGTGTAGTCACCAGCACTGGGTGAGGTGTAGTTACCAACACTGGGTGAGGTGTAGTTACCAACACTGGGTGAGGTGTAGTCACCAGCACTGGGTGAGGTGTAGTTACCAACACTGGGTGAGGTGTAGTTACCAGCCCTGGGTGAGGCGAATGCATCTATCTTATGGATTTTTTCATGACCCCATATATGTTGCTATTGTTCTTTTATAGCAGCAGTAATGACCTGAAATTGTAAGTGCTGATTAATGACTGACTCATGCACGACAAATAGCTAAGGATCGAGAATAGTAAAAATAAGTTTTATTTTAATTATGTTTTTGAAGCAGGAGCTGTCTATGTACTTCCTTCCCTGTGACAGCAGGTACTGGAAATATAAACACATATGCAGTATAATGTGATCCTTTATTGGCAACGTTTCGCCACACAGTGGCTTCATCAGTCCATACAAAGGAGAAACTTGAAGAACAGGAGGAGAATAAGGTGATCAGTCCCTCAACCTTGAGTCGATGTGGTCAGTCCGTCAAGATTGATGGACTGACCACATCGACTCAAGGTTGAGGGACTGATCACCTCATTCTCCTCCTGTTCTTCAAGTTTCTCCTTTGTATGGACTGATGAAGCCACTGTGTGGCGAAACGTTTCCTCAATAAAGATACCCAAGAGTTGCACATGTGTCTAATTTAACAGATCTACCTGGGGTGGAAGGCACGCGAGTTTTTATAGTCAGGTGGAGAATGCTGTGGTCAGGTGGAGAATGCTGCAGCTGATGGTCTACCGAGTAAGGTTATAGAGTCTAAAATCTTGGGTAGCTTGGAAGGGAGATTGGATAATTTTGTGAGCAGACCTTCTGCAGTGTTTCTTCATTCCTATGTTCTTATGTGGGATAGCGATGAAGTTTCTTGGCAAGTGGTTCAGCTATGTTATAGAAGCCATTGTTCTGGTTGAAGTTGTTGGTTATAGAGATAAGCGATGATTCCAGGATTCTTCGGTATTGAGTGTTGTCTTCTCTGGCGATAAGTCTTGAGTTTCTGTAGTTTATTAAATGGTTGTGTGAATTACGGTGTTGTACACAGGCATTCCTTGTATCGTCAGACCTGCTTGCGTATTGGTGCTCTGAAATACGTGTTTGGAGGTCTCTTGATGTTTCACTCACGTATAATTTGCTGCAGTCATTACAAGGGATGATGTATACCCCTGCAGAGGATGGAAGCTTGTCCTGTCTATTACTGGTAATGTCCTTGATGGTCGTGGTTGTGGAGGTAGATACCTGGATTGAGATATTGGAAAAGATGTTATAAACGTGTTTGGCAATGGAGTTGGTGGGGGTGACTATGTATCTCTTCTCGGTAGTGTCTTCTCTTGGTGTGTTGAAGATGTTTAATGCCCGTCGTCTGCAGTCTCTGATGAAGTGACGAGGATAGTGGAGTTTAGAAAATACTTGTTCAATTATAGTGCATTCTTCCTCAAGGAACTCATTGCTGCAGATTCTGAGTGCGCGCAGGAACACCACGTTTAGTTTTGGTGTCGTGGTAAGAGTAGAAGTGGAGAAGATCGTTTTTGTTAGGTAAGACACATATGCTACAGTTAGGTATCTTTATTTCGAAACGTTTCACAGTAGGCCTACACAGTAGAAGCAGAAGAGACTTCTTAATCAGTCGAGTACAGTCTGGAGAAAGCTGATAGTCTGAAGCAGAATGAAATAAATGACTTATAAACACAAATGAGTATAATGTGATCGATGTAATCAGTCTACATACACCAGAATGTTGAGGTCAGGTTGCTGCATCTGAATCTACCGGGTTTTAGAGTCTTGGGTAGCTTGTATTGGACAAGTTGTAGACCTTCTCAGTCTATGTTCTTATGTGGGAGAAAGAAGCATTGTATGTTATAGAATCCATAGTTGGTTATAGAGATAAGCGATGATTCCAATTCATTGAGTCTTCTGCTTCTAGTCAACTTTTCTGTATCTTCCTGACTGAAATGAAGCGCTACTGTGTAGGCGTCCTGTCTACTACTGGTGAATGGTCGTTTCGAAATAAAGATACCTAACTGTAGCATATGTGTCTTACCTAACAACCTGTCGGTATTTTGTACCATTTTAATGTTCAAGATAGTTTTTGTTAGTGGGTTTTCGATAGACATTAAAAACGAAGTTCATGGTCAGCTTTAAACATCTTCAACACACCCAGAGAAGACACTGCCGAGAAGAGATACATAGTCCTCCCCACCAACTCCATTGCCAAACACGTTTCCAACATCTTTTCCAAAACCTCATTCCAAGTATCTGCCTCCACAACCACGACCATCGAGGACATTACCAGTAATAGACAGGACAAGCTTCCATCCTCTGCAGGGGTATACATAATCCCTTGTAATGACTGCAGCAAATTATACGTGGGTGAAACATCAAGAGACCTCCAAACACGTTCAAGACTTATCGCCAGAGAAGACAACACTCAATACCGAAGAATCCTGGAATCATCGCTTATCTCTATGACCAACAACTTCAACCAGAGCAAGGGCTTCTATAACATAGCTGAACCACTTGCCAAGAAACTTCTTCATCGCTATCCCACATAAGAACATAGGAATGGAGAACACTGCAGAAGGTCTGCTCACAAACTTATCCAATCTCCCTTCCAAGCTACCCAAGATTTTAGACTCTATAACCCTACTCGGTAGATCATCAGATGCAGCATTCTCCACCTGACCACAGCATTCTGAACCTGACTATAAATACTCGCGTACCTTCCACCCCAGGTAGATCTGTTAAATTAGACACATGTGCAACTCTTGGGTATCTTTATTGAGGAAACGTTTCGCCACACAGTGGCTTCATCAGTCCATACAAAGGAGAAACTTGAAGAACAGGAGGAGAATGAGGTGATCAGTCCCTCAACCTTGAGTCGATGTGGTCAGTCCATCAATCTTGACGGACTGACCACATCGACTCAAGGTTGAGGGACTGATCACCTTATTCTCCTCCTGTTCTTCAAGTTTCTCCTTTGTATGGACTGATGAAGCCACTGTGTGGCGAAACGTTGCCAATAAAGGATCACATTATACTGCATATGTGTTTATATTTCCATTGTGTTGGTATTTTATACCATTTATTTCCATCGACAGCAGGTACTGTCACTGTACCTACCTACCTCTTTTTTTTTTTTTTTTTTTTTTTTGCAGGTGCTGTCACTACGTGTTTTCCTGTTTATTGCAAGTACTGTCACTACTTACTTCCCTTTTAAAGCGGATACTGTGAACATCTACTTCACTGTTACCGTAAGTACTGTCCCTGCTTACTTCTGTATTACGCCAGATGCTGTCACCTTACCTATTTTAGCAGGTACTGTCATTTTTCTTACTTCCCCGTTTTAGCAGGTACTGTCTACCTACTTCCGTGTTTTAGCATAATCTGTTACTTCGTCAAGCATTAAACACTTGATACATTCCGTCAGTTTATTGCACTAAACATTAATGAAATAACCTTCACGTAAACTGAGATTTATGACGACGTTTCGGACCGCATAGGACGACTAACTAATAATATAGAGAAGCGCCAAGGAAAGGAAGCAAGAATATACACGAGAAGATGTCTTGGACGGAAGAGGCAGAACAGGAGGAGAAAACAATAATACAGTAGTTGTAGTATTAAAACAGTGATGGATGTGACATTAAGAAAGTAGTAGTGGCAGTGAAAAAACAGGAGCAGACAGTGAAGTGTTTGAAAAGGAATAGAAGTGGCAATAATAGAAGTAAGAGTGGAGAACAGAGGAGTAGTGCAGGAGAGATAGTGGCCAACGAGGGGTAGGACAACATCCCTGCAGGACATTCCGTGTGGGGAGAATAGTAAATCATCTGTGCCTTCCCGGAGTACCTGGAGGTTATTCTGAGAAGCAACGCGGTCCTCCACCTGGCCTACCAGTGGATTAGGGCCTGATCTACCAGATTGTTATTGTTAGCCGCATGCTATCCAATATACGTACCACAGCCCGGCTGATTGGGTACTGACTTTAGGTATCTGCCCATTTCCCTCTTGAAGACAGCCGAGGGTCTATTGGTAACTCTCCTTATGCATAATGGGAAGCTGTAAAACAGTCTTGGGGCTCCGGTCACTTACTGTGTTTTCTTTGAGTTAACTAAAGGCTTTTCACTGGGCGTATGTTGCGCCGTATGTCGAGTCTTTTGCTTTCGTAAGGAGTAATTTCTGTATGCAGATTTGGGACAAGTACCTCTAGGATTTTCCAGGGGGACCAAGACTGTTCAACTGCCTCCCAACATACATAAGGGGGATTACCAATAGACCCCTGACTGTCTTCAAGCAGGCACTGGACAAGCACCTAAAGTCAATACCTGACCAGCCGGACTGTGGTTCGTACGTCGGTTTGCGTGCGGCCAACAGTAACAGCGTGGTTGATCAGGTCCTGAGCCACCATGAGGCCTGGTCACAGACCGGGCCGCGGGGGCGTTGACCCCCGAAACCCTCTCCAGATATACTCCAGGTATCTTTCTCGGAGTATAGGTGAAGTGACTTCAAACGTTCCCAGTAATTATTGTTCTTGACTGAACTAGGATGTGAAGGGAGGGTTTCTGCACACTATTTAGATCTGCAAATTCTCTTGCATTGAATGTTTTTTTTAGTGTACAGCAGTACCTGCCTAGATAGAATAAATCACTTAAAGAGAATAATCGTTGGCATGGCATCCCTTGTTTTGAAAGTTTTCCTTATCCATTCTATTATTTTCGTCGCAGATGTAATAATGACACTGTTGTGATCTTTGAGGGTAAGATTCTCTGACATTATCACTCCAAAATCCTTCACATTAGTTTTTCACTCTTGTGTGATTAGGGTTTATTGTACTCCGTTCTATTACTTCCTTAAGTTTTCCATAATGGAGTAACTGAAATGTTTCCTCATTGAGCACTGTATGGAAAACTTGATATGTCTGCTGGGAGATTCTCATGTAGATTCTAGTACCATCTGGAACGAGAGAGACAGTGCGATGCTTTTACATCCCGGTCTATGTCAGATATGAGGATGAGGAACAGGATGGCGACGAGTGCTCTACCTTTTCACTGTGGCAGCCTCCCGCTTAAATCTGTTTACCATTACTCTTTGTGTTCTAGTGGTTAGAAAATTAAAGATCCATTTGCCCACGTTTCCATTTCTTCCGTTAGCACTCTTTCTGTGCGCCATTACATTATGGTCGCAATAGTCGAAGGCCTTTTGCAAAGTCTGTGCGTACTACATTTTCCTTTTGTTTGTTCTCCAGTGCATCCCAGACTGTCTACTGTGAGGAACATAAGCGCCTTTTCTAAACTGATGCTGCCCTGGGTTATGCAATGTTTGGAATCCAAGTGGTTGGCGATCATGCTCCTTAGAACCCTCTCAAAGATTTTTATAATGTGAGACGTTAGCACTATCTGTCTGTAATGCTTTGCTATTGCATTACTTCTACCTTTATGGAGTGGGACAATATCCGGTGGGACAATATCCAGGCTCCCTCGCCATAGCATACTTCAGGAACGTCAAACGGGTTTCTTGCAGTTCTTGATGAATTTGATAGGATGGATAATGAGAACGTTCCAAACGAGAGATGCCAAGCCAATGATGATCCTTTTCAAATCACTTGTTCTCTCTAGGCTGGAGTACTGCTGTACATCATCTCCATTCAAAGCAGGTGAAATTGCAGATCTAGAGAGTGTACAGAGATCCTTTACTGCACGTATAAGTTCTGTCAAGCACCTTAACTACTGGGAACGCTTGGAAGCACTTGACTTGTACTCGTTGGAACGCAGGAGGGAGAGATATATCATAATCTACACTTGGAAAATCCTGGAAGGAATGGTCCCAAATCTGCACACAGAAATCACTCCCTACGAAAGTAGAAGATTGGGCAGGCGATGCAAAATGCCCCCAATAAAAAGTAGGGGCGCCATTGGTGCACTAAGGGAACACACCATAAGTGTCCGGGGCCCAAGACTGTTGAACAGTCTCCCATCAAGCATTAGGGGAATTACCAATAAACCCCTGGCTGCCTTCAAGAGAGAGCTGGACAGGTACCTAAAGTCAGTGCCGGATCAGCCGGGCTGTGGCTCGTACGTTGGACTGCGTGCGGCCAGCAGTAACAGCCTAGTTGATCAGGCCCTGATCCATCGGGAGGCCTGGTCATGGACCGGGCCGCGGGGGCGTTGATCCCCGAAATAACCTCCAGGTAACCTCCAGTCAAGTGAAGTTACGGTTATGTCAGAAATATGGCAGATATTGACAAGGTTTTCAGACTCCATGAAAAATTCATACTGAGTCATACTCAAACTTCTGTATCTCACTTATTTCTTTGTTATCGTCCATGTAAGTTCCATCTTGTTTAAGCAAGATCGTCCATGTAAGTTCCATCTTGTTTAAGCAAGATCGTCCATGTAAGTTCCATCTTGTTTAAGCAAGATCGTCCATGTAAGTTCCATCTTGTTTAAGCAAGATCGTCCATGTAAGTTCCATCTTGTTTAAGCAAGATCGTCCATGTAAGTTCCATCTTGTTTAAGCAAGATCGTCCATGTAAGTTCCATCTTGTTTAAGCAAGATCGTCCATGTAAGTTCCATCTAGTTTAAGCAAGATCGTCCATGTAAGTTCCATCTTGTTTAAGCAAGATCGTCCATGTAAGTTCCATCTTGTTTAAGCAAGATCGTCCATGTAAGTTCCATCTTGTTTAAGCAAGATCGTCCATGTAAGTTCCATCTTGTTTAAGCAAGATCGTCCATGTAAGTTCCATCTTGTTTAAGCAAGATCGTCCATGTAAGTTCCATCTTGTTTAAGCAAGATCGTCCATGTAAGTTCCATCTTGTTTAAGCAAGATCGTCCATGTAAGTTCCATCTTGTTTAAGCAAGATCGTCCATGTTTAAGCAAGATCAATACTGGATGTGAGTTTTGCCTTGTTTTTGGAATAACTAAAGAATTAATTTTGATTTATTTCAATTTTATTATTTGCTTTTAGTTCCATCTGTTTCTCCTGGATCATATATGAATCATTTAAATCAAGTTCAATATTTTCTAGTTCCCTAGTCGATGTTTCCTTTGCATTTCAGATATTCTTCTCCTCTTAAGAAGCTCAGTGATTCGCCGCCTTCACCGGTAGAGGGAGCGTCTGTTACGCATGTATTGTACAGAATAATTTATAAAAATAAACGCTCCATAAATATATTATTTTGCGGGATTTGTACTGAAACTGGACGCGTATTATTCCTGGTCAGTCAGACTGGTCAGGAGAGCAGAGCGAGGTGTGTGTGTGTGTGTGTGTGTGTGTGTGTGTGTGTGTGTGTGTGTGTGTGTGTGTGTGTGTGTGTGTGTGTGTGTGTGTGTGTGTGTGTGTGTGTGTGTGTGTGTGTGTGTGTGTGTGTGTGTGTGTGTGTGTGTCAGTTTATGAAGCGCAGCACCTGCAGCAAGTTGTCCTAATACGTCACGGTTTGTTTCGTATGGATTTTTTTTTTGTAAGTTTATACGATAGATTAGTTTATTGGCTTAAGTGCTCTCGTGTTTACCTGTAAGGCCCTAGTGTGCTGAGGCCTGTTTAAGTTTTCGGAGTGTACATGTACAGCCAGCAAGTTGAGCAGCCTGCAGAAGGGGGTGTAGTAGTAGTGTGCTAGTGAGCTAAGGTGAGTACTGGGGAAAGGTGAACTGGAGTGTGGTGATATTGGTTGTAGTAAAGTAGATTGTATATATTACTTTACTTTTAATATACATTTATAGTTTTGTATAGGCGAGTTTTTGCGTCCTTCCTAATAAATTGACTAATTGACCTTCCATATTTAATGTGAAAGTACAAGATGGTCCTTGAGTGGTTTTTCTCTATTTTAAATAATATAATGTCCCTAGACATAGCAGGTTGTTTACGCTATAGGAACCACGACTTTTATTTTCATTACGCAGCCATAAAAGCGTAACAGAGTTTCACTCTTTCCGGGTTCGGAAAATATATCTTGAACATATTTCAGCTGCAGGAGCTGAAGTATGCTCGGATCCATGTTAATCACGATATCTTCACAGCATGTTTCATTAAGCATATGCTCCACTAGATGCTCCACAAGATGGAAATGGAGGTGGAGGAGTGGTGAAGAGGCTGGTTGTGGAGGAGTGGTGAAGAGGAAGGTTGTGGAGAAGTGGTGAAGAGGAAGGTTGTGGAGAAGTGGTGAAGAGGAAGGTTGTGGAGAAGTGGTGAAGAGGAAGGTTGTGGAGGAGTGGTGAAGAGGAAGGTTGTGGAGAAGTGGTGAAGAGGAAGGTTGTGGAGAAGTGGTGAAGAGGAAGGTTGTGGAGGAGTGGTGAAGAGGAAGGTTGTGGAGAAGTGGTGAAGAGGAAGGTTGTGGAGAAGTGGTGAAGAGGAAGGTTGTGTGAGAAGTGGTGAAGAGGAAGGTTGTGGAGAAGTGGTGAAGAGGAAGGTTGTGGAGAAGTGGTGAAGAGGAAGGTTGTGGAGGAGTGGTGAAGAGGAAGGTTGTGGAGAAGTGGTGAAGAGGAAGGTTGTGGAGAAGTGGTGAAGAGGAAGATTGTGGAGGAGTGGTGAAGAGGAAGGTTGTGGAGAAGGTTGTGGAGGAGTGGTGAAGAGGAAGGTTGTGGAGAAGTGGTGAAGAGGAAGGTTGTGGAGAAGTGGTGAAGAGGAAGGTTGTGGAGAAGTGGTGAAGAGGAAGATTGTGGAGGAGTGGTGAAGAGGAAGGTTGTGGAGAAGTGGTGAAGAGGAAGATTGTGGAGGAGTGGTGAAGAGGAAGGTTGTGGAGAAGTGGTGTTGTGGAGAAGTGGTGAAGAGGAAGGTTGTGGAGAAGTGGTGAAGAGGAAGGTTGTGGAGAAGTGGTGAAGAGGAAGGTTGTGGAGAAGTGGTGAAGAGGAAGGTTGTGGAGGAGTGGTGAAGAGGAAGGTTGTGGAGAAGTGGTGAAGAGGAAGGTTGTGGAGAAGTGGTGAAGAGGGTGGAGGAGCATTGGAAGTCATAGCTGGTGGAGATGTACACAAATAACCTGTTCATTGAAAAATGAATATTATGACGAGGTTTGGGTCAGACTTTGACCGTTAACTAGTTAATGGTCTTCTATGTGCGGGTTATTTCTATATTGTTCCATTCAAGGTACATTGCCTTTTTATTCTTCTTGGTGAAGATGTTGTGACATAGCCTATCCCAATACATTTCTTATGGTGAATAACAGCCTCTCTCTCTTGCCCATTTCAAGTACATTTCCCGATCCTCACAGGATGTGCCAGTCAAATTTATGGTTACTGTTCTGTGGTTTAGTCGTCTGGTTGACTGCTAGTATGGTGGTAGAGAATGTGTCGTAGTATGGGTGGATCCTGCCACCAGCTGTTTGTGGTGGTACGAGGCTACGAGGCCTATGGTGGTAGTTGCCATAGGCGGGTTACAAAATCCTGAAAGAAACATCTACAACCCCTCCCCCTCTCCATCCTTCGTGAATTATCAGATTGTTTTGGTACTATTTATGTTGCTTTTTGGTAATTTTTAACTCTGATTTACTGCATTAAGAACAGTTTCCTTGAACAGTGGAAAGACATACTACCAATGACTGACTTAGGATGTATATGACACTTATGCACGCAAAGATGGTGCTACATTGTAGTGTAAATACTTTATTTATGTTAATTCACTATCCCTGTCATCCATTATTAAGGTTGTAAAGAAATCACTAGATCTTTCTCACTATATATCGATACCCTCATCACTCGCTACATGTAAATAACTCAGTCCTTTGAGTTAACACTGGAGACATTTGTCAACGCGGGTTTGTTTACGAGATTCACTTGGTTGAGGGTTTCCTGAAGCTGGCCTACCACACTTCACTATTTTTTCCTTGTATTTTATCACAACTCTGTACACTATTTACCACTACGGTTATACACTTTCCTTTCACTGCACTATACTGAAATAGTTATATTTATGCAGTGCACACAAAGGCGGTTGTTATGTAGGCCTTTGAGGGTAATCATTCTCCCTGACTCCCCATTTAATTATATTAGATGTTCTCTCCCAGTGATGGGAAGTTTGTTTTAAACAGTCTACTCCCTTCACTACGGTTACACTATTAGTACAGATTCTCATTAACTACTCAATAGTAAAGCAAGTTTAATATTAGAAACACTTCCCTCGAATGGCAAAATTTAGTTTCCCAGCGACACTGGGTCTTACCTTGGTCTTTTTCATAAATTTTCTACTTAAAGTATACACTGGATCACATATATATTGTTCACAGCCGACAGTACAACCATTCAAGTCATCACTGTCTCTTTCTCGCAGTTTTTTTTTCCAAAGGACCACCGCTATCGATTAAGATACCAGACAAACACACACACACACACACACACACACACACACACACACACACACACACACACACACACACACACACACACACACACACACACACACACACACACAGGGATGTTAGGAAGTATTTCTTCAGCCACAGAGTAGTCAGGATGTGGAATAGTTTGGGAAGCGATGTAGTGGAGGCAGGATCCATACATAGCTTTAAGCAGAGGTGTGATAAAGCTCACGGTTCAGGGAGAGTGACCTAGTAGCGACCAGTGAAGAGGCGGGGCCAGGAGCTTGGACTCGACCCCTGCAACCTCAACTAAGTGAGTACAACTAGGTGAGTACACACACACACACACACACACACACACACACACACACACACACACACACACATGAACGAGGATCAGGTAAGAATACAAGGGGATCTGGACAGGGTGCAAGCCTTGTCCGACAAATGGCTGCTGGAGTTTAACCCCGCCCAGTGCCAAGTCATGTAACTTGATGAAGGGCAAAGAAGACCGCAGGCGCTAGGGGATCAAAGGCAGCAAACCTCACTCAGGAAAATGATCTTAGGGTGGGCATCATGCCGAGCACACCTCCTTAAGTGCACATTAACCAAATAACCGCTGCAGCCTATGTACGCCTGGCAAAACAAAGAATAGCGTTTCTATATCAAAGTAAAGTCGTTTACGACACTGTGAAGCGTATACTTTAGGCCCATATTGGAATATGCAGCACCAGTATAGAACCCACACCTGGTCAAACACGTCAAGAAATTAGAGAAAGTGTAAAACTTTGCAACAAGACTATTCCCGAAGCAAGAGATATGTCCTGTGAGGAGAGGCTAAGGAAACTCAACCTGACAATAGGACTGGAGGTCAGGATTGATAGGGGGGACATGATAACGACGTATACAATACTGGGAGAAATTGACAAGATGGATAGGGCTTTAATGTTTCAGAGGATACATCTGGAAGTTAGAAACTCAGATGAGACACATGGATGTTAGGAAGTGTTTCCTTTATCTTAGAGTCGTCAGAAAATGGAACAAACTGGAGAGTGAAGTAGTCGAGGCGGAACCCATACACAGCTTCAAGACAAAGTACGATAAGGTCCATGGAGAAGGGAGAGAGTGGACTGTATAGCGAATAGCAAAGAGGCAGGGCCAGGAGCTATGAATCGACCCCTGCACCCACAATTACACACACACACAGGCACGCGCGCGCGTGTCCCTCCCTCCATGAGAGTGGAACGCAGTTATAATCCTGAATATTCAACTATGATAACATGAATGTAGATAAGTACGTTTATGGAGCAACATGTAATATTATCAGACTGACTGACGATGTAGTCAAGGTTAAGCTTGGTTACAAATACTTTTCGTAGTCAGACACACGAATGATGTTCAGGCCAAATGAAAAATATGTAGCCAGCCCTATGGTTACCATCGTGAACACTATGTGATTATTTGTTCACTTATTGAGGAATATTGAGATAGACATTATAGTAAGAAATGTGATATTATAAAAGATATCTTAATGAAAATAAGATACCAGGCATATTATGTAATTTTCCTAAACTTTCTTCCAACAGATAAGTGAACTGCAGATATTAATCCAGATGTGTTCATATGAACACTTATGGGGCCTAGTTCCGAGGCCTTTTGTGCAGTCATGCTGTTAAGTTACCCTCCACGGGATTGATTTGGGTTAGGTTAGGTAAGGATCGTCAGGAAACAGGACAAGTGTTTGCTGATGCTGGTCTTAGGCAGATGATGACCCGCAATTGGAGCTTTTGGTCATCTGACCGAGGCCTTCCGTTGGCTTACCGGTCCACCCCTTTAAAAATTCTGGTCAGTTATAACCATTTTTTTTATAATATGGCTATGGGGGTGCACAATAAACTAGCCACTTCTATGGCAAAATCTCGTCTAGGCAAACGAAAAGAAACAGCAATGCAAATGTAGGAAAGGTGATCGGGTAGGGAGAGGAGATAAAGATCATAACATAAGAGTTCTGAAGTTTGTGGCATGTGACAGTGTAATGAGAAAGGAAGGTATTACATAGACAAAGCCAGGAATGTTGTGAATAAGGGATGCTTCCGCAGAACGGCGTCTGTGAAGATTAGAAGACTACCTTTGATTTACCTTTGAAGAGTTTCGAGAGTTTCTCTACTCTGTGAGCCCGGCCATGGGCCAGGCTCGTCTGGTGCTTGCCTGGTCAACCAGGCTGTTGCTGCTGGAGGCCCGCTGCCCCACATATCCATCACAGCCTGGTTGATCTAGCACCTGGTGAAGATACTTGTCCAGTTTCCTCTTGAAGACTTCTACACTTGTTCCAGCCGTGTTTGATATCTTCTGGTACAGTTTTGGTAAAGGGCCTGTAGGATGGAAACGTCATTATAAGTTAGTCTTGTATGAGCAAGCCACTTGTTTAATGTTATTTATTATATGGCTTCTGACACAATTTTTCTTCTTCTAAAACTTGTACTACTTTAATATGTAACTTGAACTCAATGAAAGAGAAACTTATTCAGCCTCTAAACATTTCGGGAGGTGTATCAGACTGAGCACCACCTGCCAAGACCGTCTTTCTGAGAGTTCCTTGACTATGTAATAGACTACAGAAAGTTTGTAGTTACGTGACCTGAGTAGTGACCCACTTGCTGACGGGCAAAAAATGTTTCCTTTCCAGGAGATGGGCTCTTGATCCAGGGAACTGCACTGTATCTCCAATTTTTTTTATCAAGATATAATTGCTTCTCATTTCCCAGGTGTTGTATTACTATGGTTTTGTGCTACAGATTTTATCGTATATATGCCAGTGTAATGTTATAATCAAGTTCAACCATAACGTCTACAAATATGAGACAAAAATAACTCTTGATTAACGAGGTTGACCAGGTTGACTGAGCAGGTCAGTGAATACCTGAGCAATGTAGATAAATGGTTGAGAGAATCAACAAGTTGATAAATTAGACACATGTGCAACACTTGAATGTCTGTTGTGGCTTCATCAGAGCAATACATAGAATACTGAAGATCAGATGATTAAGGTAATCAGTCCCTCAGTCTGGAGTCGATGTAATCAGTCAATCAGTCTTGATAAGATTACAGCATATGCCCGAAGATGGGGCTTATATACAGTAGACAGGTGAGGTGAAGGAGTCGTAGGCGGTGCCACCTTGGATAAATCAACAGGTGGAAGTAGGTCATGCTTATACGTTAGGCAAGCGTAGAATTCCCTGTATCTGGTGGAGGAGAATCTGGAGCAAAGACAAGAAGACTGGCGGTTATATAGGCGTCAGTGGATAGGGACGGGCAGCAGACGAGGGCAAAGTCACTGGTAGGCGGGATTCCCCAGTGGAAGTAGGTCCTTCCCAAAGAGATGGGTTAGTTGCAGCAGCCGTGAAGAAGGTCTTGTAGATGTCCTCTGAACCAAGATTCCATGATGTTGCAGTGTCTGACAAGTTGTGCAAGAAAGGTATAAAATACCGACAATATGAAAGTTAAGACACATGTGCAACATCTGGATATCTTTATTGTACAATAAAGATATCCAGATGTTGCACATGTGTCTTAACTTTCATATTGTCGGTATTTTATACCTTTCTTGCACAATTCCCTGTATCGTGTTCGCATCGCTATTGGGCCGTGCGGACGTGCTGCGCAGTAGCTCCTGATTGAGTTGGCATTTGCGCAGTGTTGACGTGTACTTGGCTCTGTGAAGACCTGTTTGCGCGCTCTCTAGAATTGAAGCAGGATGCCCTCCATCGAGCAACTTTACCAACAGCTTAAGGAAGAATTGAGGTTGGCGAATTTGGAAATTCGGCGATTGACCGAGGAGAACAAGAAGATTCGTAGTAGTCCTCCTGTTTTGAGTCCTCAGGTCAAGAAGGGAAACTGGTCAGTGGCTGGACAGCAGGGAAAGAAGTTGACGATCAAGAAGACGAATGGAAAGGTAGAAACGATGAAGAAGAAAGAGACTGCCGTGGAAACTGTTGTGGAAACATCCAATACATTCTCAGTGCTACCCGACGAATGTGAGTTGACTACTGGGAACGACACGACGAAAGACATTAAGGAAGGTAAGAATATTGTTGTTGTTGGGGATAGCCAAGTTAGGTATATGGATAGGGCGTTCTGCTTGAAGGACAGGAGTAGGAGACAGAGAGTTTGCTTTCCTGGGGCTGGGATGGAGGATATTGTTAGCCGTCTGGATGACATCATGAGAGGTAATGGGAGCAATCCTATTATCTGTCTCAGTGCTGGAGGCAACGATGTTGGCAGACGTAGGAGTGAGGACCTGATTAGCAGGTATAGGTCAGCAATAGAAATAATTAGAAGTAAGGGTGGGAACCCTCTCATATGTGGTATTTTGCCAAGGAGGGGAGTTGGAAGTGAATGGTTGTCCAGGGCAATTGGTGTCAATTGCTGGCTGGACAAATACTGTAAGGAAAATGCGGTAACATTCATTGACAACTGGGACCTCTTCTATGGCAGAAATGACATGTATGCTAGGGATGGGGTTCACTTATCTAGGTGTGGGGTGGGAGCACTGGCAACTGCAGTGGAGGGAGCAGTTAGGACTTTAAACTAGGAATAGTTAGTGGTATGGGTTTTGGCAGGAAAACAGTGAAGTCCCAGTGTAGTAATATTACGAGTTCTAGGGGAACTAGTAATAATAAGAACGAGATAGATATTGAAAAGCCAGGGACCTTGGGTGATAAAGACGGTAATAGGTTTAGTAGAAAAATAGAAATGAGCAGGAAGGGTAAAGAGAAAGGAGAGTCTTTCAATGTTTATTATGCTAATTGCCGTAGTGCTAGGAATAAGATGGACGAGTTGAGATTAGTTGCTAGTGTAGGTAACATTGATGTATTTGCCTTAACTGAGACGTGGTTTAATTCAAAAAGTCGGGACATGCCTGCGGAATGTCATATTCAGGGTTTTAAATTGTTCCAAGAAGATAGAAGTATTGGGAGGGGGGGTGGGGTGGCATTGTACGTCCGAGATCGCTTGAACTGTTGCATAAAAACGGGTATTAAGTCTGAAGTAACACATACAGAGTCTGTTTGGATAGAATTTTCAGAGGGGCATGAAAAACTGATTTTAGGAGTGATATACCGTCCCCCTAACTTAGATAGGGACCAAGGGAAACTACTATGGGAGGAAATTGTTAAGGCCACAAGGCACGATAATGTAGTAATTCTAGGAGACTTTAACTTTAGTCATGTTGATTGGAATTTCTTGACTGGGAATTTAGAATCGTACGACTTCTTAGAAGTATTTCAGGATTGTTTTTTGAAGCAGTTTGTGACAGAACCTACAAGGGGAAATAACCTGCTTGACTTAGTTATGGCAAACAATGAATCCCTTGTTAATAATTTAGAAATTTCAGAGGAACTGGGTGCTAGCGACCACAAATCAATTACATTTAGCATTGAATGGAAGTACGATAGTAGCGATAACTCAGTAACAGTCCCAGATTTTCGCTTAGCAGATTACGATGGGCTTAAAGAACACTTATCATCTGTTGACTGGGGTAACGAAGAGAGCTATCAATATGACAGTTTTCTGAACACTATACATGCTGCTCAAAGAGCGTTTATCCCATATAAAGAAATTAGATCAAATAGAAATGACCCAAAATGGATGAATAATAGGCTCAAATATCTACTAGGGCATAAGAAAGGAATTTATAGGCGTATCAAAAGAGGTGAGGGTCATCTTATGAATCAGTATATTGACATTAAGAGGGACATTAAAAAGGGGATAAGAAAAGCTAAAAGGGACTATGAAATTAAAGTTGCTAGGGATTCTAAAACTAACCCAAAAAGTTTTTTCCAGGTCTATAGAACAAAAGTTAGAGATAAGATAGGTCCCCTTAAAAATAACTATGGGCACCTTACTGACAATGAGAATGAAATGTGCTTGATTTTAAATAATTATTTTCTCTCAGTTTTTACACAGGAAGACACTAACAATATTCCAGTAATTAATTTTTACAGTGGGCTAGAAGAAGATAAATTATGTAACATCACAGTCACTAGTGAGATGGTTGTGAGGCAGATAGACAGACTGAAGCAAAATAAGTCGCCGGGTCCTGATGAGGTTTTTTCAAGGGTTCTTAAGGAATGCAAAATGGAACTCTGTGAACCATTAACTAATATTTTTAATTTATCTCTTCAAACAGGTGTAGTGTCTGATATGTGGAAGATGGCTAATGTAACTCCTATTTTTAAAACAGGGGACAAGTCGTTACCGTCAAATTACCGCCCAATAAGCCTGACCTCAATTGTAGGCAAATTACTAGAGTCAATTATAGCTGAGATTATAAGAAGCCATCTCGATAAGCATAGCTTGATTAATGATACTCAGCATGGATTCACAAGAGGCCGGTCTTGTCTAACTAATTTATTAACTTTCTTCAGTAAAGCTTTTGAGGCTGTTGACCACAATAAAGAATTTGATATTATTTACTTAGATTTTAGTAAGGCTTTTGATAGAGTTCCGCACCATAGACTGTTAAAGAAAGTGGCAGCCCATGGCATTGGGGGAAAAGTGCTCTCGTGGATCGAGTCATGGCTCACTGACAGGAAGCAGAGAGTGTCCATAAATGGGGTTAAATCCGAGTGGGGATCTGTAACAAGTGGCGTTCCACAGGGATCAGTCTTGGGCCCGTTGTTGTTTATAATATATATCAATGATCTTGATGAGGGAATTACTAGTGATATGAGCAAATTCGCCGATGACACAAAGATAGGTAGGATAATTGATTCAAACGTAGATGTTAGGGAACTTCAGGAGGACTTAAACAAACTCTATTCTTGGTCAGAAAAGTGGCAGATGCAGTTCAATGTAGATAAGTGCAAGGTTCTGAAGCTTGGGAGTGCCCATAACCCTAGTACTTATAAATTAAATGATGTAGAACTTAGCCATACAGATTGCGAAAAGGACTTGGGGGTTATGGTGAGCAGCAACCTTAAACCAAGACAGCAATGCCTAAGCGTACGTAATAAGGCAAATAGATTACTGGGATTTATATCAAGAAGTGTAAGCAACAGAAGTCCAGAGGTCATACTGCAGCTTTATACATCATTAGTAAGGCCTCACCTTGATTATGCAGCTCAGTTCTGGTCTCCGTATTACAAAATGGACATAAATTCGTTAGAAAACATTCAGCGTAGGATGACTAAATTAATACATAGCATCAGAAATCTTCCTTATGAAGAAAGATTGAAGACTCTTAAGTTACATTCACTTGTTAGACGAAGAATGAGGGGAGACCTGATCGAAGTGTATAAGTGGAAGATAGGTATTAATAAAGGGGATATTAATAAGGTCTTGAGGATGTCTCTCCAAGAGAGAACCCGCAGTAATGGATTTAAATTAGATAAGTTTAGATTTAGAAAGGACATAGGAAAGTATTGGTTTGGAAATAGGGTAGTTGATGAGTGGAACAGTCTACCTAGTTGGGTTATTGAGGCTAGGACTTTGGGTAGTTTCAAATCTAGGTTGGATAAGTACATGAGTGGGAAGGGTTGGATTTGAGTGGGACTTTCACATCAGAGCTTATTTCTTGGGTAGCATTGAAAATTGGGTTGGGTAAATGTTTTGTTAGTGGGATGAATTGTAAAGGACCTGCCTAGTATGGGCCAGCAGGCCTCCTGCAGTGTTCCTCCTTTCTTATGTTATGTTCTTATGTTTATCTAGATCCCAAGATGTTGCTGTGTCTGACAGGAATGTTGATGAATGGTTCAAGGAACTGACAAGCTGATAAATTAAACACATGTGCAACATTTGATGAATTGATTACATCGACTCCAAACTGAGGGACTGATTACCTCAGTCTCCTTCCGATCTTCAGTATTCTTTGTACTGAACTGATGAAGTCACTGTACGGCGAAAAGTTCCACAATGAAAATACCCAAGAGTTGCACATGTATTTAATTTTTCAATACTTAAAGATTATTCAGTGTAGTGAGATGCAATTCCAGTGCAGCGTTCCAACGTAAACAGTAAAAATGTTGCGCAGTTTGTGTGAGGAGTGTTGAGTGGTGTGGATAAAGGGAAAGTTAGCGAGGTGTGAGCGATGACGGAGGCATATATTGTGTTTTGGTGCTGGCTAAGACTACCCTATATACATACCTCGAAAATCTTTCATATACTCACTTTCAGCACCATTCATCTAGTTAACCTAGAAGTGACTGGGTGCTAATGTACGGAAAAAACTACATTTAAGTGTGGTGGCAGACTGAAGAGCTGAATGTAACGAGTGCCTAGCCAGTGCCACCTCTCCCACGCCACAAGAGGTGAGTGGAGCGTGAACTCCATAACCTGTGTTAAACAATATATAGTCCATTCCACCAAGTAACCAGTGCCAATACCTTCATCTGTCACATTGTGCAAGGGGAAACAAACAGTATTGGGTTTATTGTAGGAGTGTGAACGATATCAATAGTGTGTAAATCCGTGTACAGTGACTAACGCTCCAGTATCAGTAGTGTGTAAATCAGCGTACAGTGACTTACCCCTCCCTTTCCCTCAACTCTTGCTCACCATGCCACCACACTAGAACAATACGTCTTCCACCCGTCATGCCCCTTTGCTACATGCACTATGATGACTCTCCAAACCGTTGCTCAACTCAGCATGGCATACGTTATTCATACACCCTATCAGCTAGATGTATGTTATCCATGAGGAAGCCAGCAGCCAAGGAAATGGCGCTGCTGGCAATGTTAGGAGAGGCAAGTGTCGATCGTGTTTACAGGTTTATTGCTTTAACACAAATGGTTTCCTCTGCATACATGGTAGATGCCCTAGTTCAAGATGTCCTGCCGTGGAAAGTGACGACTTTCAGTCACTTAAAGTATATCACACCTACAGATCTCACCTCATTAGCTGATATCTAAGAAGCTTGAAAAAAAGCAACAGCTACCACATATTCTTAAAGCAGCCACTCCACACGCAGCTGGGAAATTCCGATTTCCTGAAATAAGTAAATAAGTAAACGAAGGCTCGACTATCATAAATGCTTCACCAACCATAGAGGCATGGCACTACTTTGTACTTTTTTATTTTTTTTTACCATAGTCTGTCTTGCTGTGAAGGGAAAAGGTGGCATGTCGCTAGCCTTGACAGTCTTTAAACCATTAAGTAATTTTTCCAAGAGCTGACAACTCGGTCGCTTTCCCCATCAACACGAAACTGGAGGAGACACACCCCGTAGTCGTTTCACTAACTGTGAGGAAATCATCGTTCCTATGCGTAAAAAAGGAAACTCCGGATAATTACCGGTGAGGACAGTTGCCCCAAGGAATGCTAATGCTGCTTAAACACAGGAAAGTGGCCGGACAGGTAAAACAGGGTCACTAGCAGTTCTAAAACCACTGTCCCCGCCGTGGTACCAGTGCTTTTGCAAGAATCAGATCCCTAATTTTTAAATGAGGAGTCAGGGAAAGGATGGAGATGGGGTTCTTCCCTGTTTAAGAAAATAAAAAGTAAAAAACATAAAGCCATAAAATAACGAAAAGCATTAATTAGCATAAACGAAAAACATGCAGTAATTTAATCAGATAACACTACAGTTATACTCAGTTTGCGGAGTATACCAGGAAAAGTATACGGTAGAGTTATAATTGAAAGAATTAGAGGTGAGACAGAATGTAGGATTGCGGATGAGCAGGGAGGCTTCAGAGTGGGTAGGGGATGTGTAGATCAGGTGTTTACATTGAAGCATATATGTGAACAGTATTTAGATAAAGGTAGGGAAGTTTTTATTGCATTTATGGATTTGGAAAAGGCATATGATAGAGTGGATAGAGGAGCAATGTGGCAGATGTTGCAAGTATATGGAATAGGTGGTAGGTTACTAAATGCTGGGAAGAGCTTTTATGAGGATAGTGAGGCTCAGGTTAGGGTATGTAGAAGAGAGGGAGAATACTTCCCGGTAAAAGTAGGTCTTAGACAGGGATGTGTAATGTCACCATGGTTGTTTAATATATTTATAGATGGGGTTGTAAAGGAAGTAAATGCTAGGGTGTTCGGGAGAGGGGTGGGATTAAATTATGGGGAATCAAATTCAAAATGGGAATTGACACAGTTACTTTTTGCTGATGATACTGTGCTTATGGGAGATTCTAAATAAAAATTGCAAAGGTTAGTGGATGAGTTTGAGAATGTGTGTAAGGGTGGAAAGTTGAAAGTGAACATAGAAAAGAGTAAGGTGATGAGGGTATCAAATGATTTAGATAAAGAAAAATTGGATATCAAATTGGGGAGGAGGAGTATGGAAGAAGTGAATGTTTTCAGATACTTGGGAGTTGACGTGTCGGCGGATGGATTTATCAAGGATGAGGTTAATCATAGAATTGATGAGGGAAAAAAGGTGAGTGGTGCGTTGAGGTATATGTGGAGTCAAAAAACGTTATCTATGGAGGCAAAGAAGGGAATGTATGAAGGTATAGTAGTACCAACACTCTTATATCGATGTGAAGCTTGGGTGGTAAATGCAGCAGCGAGGAGACGGTTGGAGACAGTGGAGATGTCCTATCTAAGGGCAATGTGTGGTGTAAATATTATGCAGAAAATTCGGAGTGTGGATATTAGGAGAAGGTGTGGAGTTAATAAAAACATTAGTCAGAGGGCAGAAGAGGGGTTGTTGAGGTGGTTTGGTCATTTAGAGAGAATGGATCAAAGTAGAATGACATGGAAAGCATATAAATCTATAGGGGAAGGAAGGAGGGGTAGGGGTCGTCCTCGAAAGGGTTGGAAAGAGGGGGTAAAGGAGGTTTTGTGGGCGAGGGGCTTGCACTTCCAGCAAGCGTGCATGAGCGTGTTAGATAGGAGTGAATAGAGACGAATGATACTTGGGACCTGACGATCTGTTGGAGTGTGAGCAGGGTAATATTTAGTGAAGGGATTCAGGGAAACCGGTTATTTTCATATAGTCGGACTTGAGTCCTGGAAATGGGAAGTACAATGCCTGCACTTTAGAGGAGGGGTTTGGGATATTGGCAGTTTGGAGGGATATGTTGTGTATCTTTATACGTATATGCTTCTAAGCTGTTGTATTCCGAGCACCTCTGCAAAAGCAGTGATAATGTGTGAGTGTGGTGAAAGTGTTGAATGATGATGAAAGTATTTTCTTTTTGGGGATTTTCTTTCTTTTTTTGGGTCACCCTGCCTCGGTGGGAGACGGCCTTGTTGAAAAAAAAAAACTAGAATAACAGGAATCCCAGGACAGTTATATGTACATACTACAAAAACTAGCGAGAATATCAAGCCATATGGATTAATGTACGATCCAGGTAAAATTAAGTGAGGGAAGGGGATGATAAATGTGGTTTCAGGAAGCCGGCAGGTGAGGATGGTGGTTAGGTAACTGTATGAACACAGGTACAGGTTCGGAATGACAGGTCCTGGCCTGGGTCTTCTTTATGCAGTGACCCAGCATGCATGAAGAGGGAATGGCTATGTAGCTAGTAGCTTACAAGTTGAGTGGAAGTGGTGACCAGCACCCTGTGTAGCACTGTCCTAGAAGACAGCCTCATCCAAGCCACTCATTTTATTTTCCTAGCTGTTATACAGGCTGTCATGTTTTCTAAGAAGGATATTTTGTTGCTATATTCTTGTCTTTTAATATAGATGTAATGTTCTCCCTCAGTGGATTCTTGCTTGGGCAGACATAAAAATATTTTCCTGATTTTATATCAATAGTGGCTGATGGTTTAAAGTTCCTGCATGA